>NW_028260154.1:0-27246 GCF_056163025.1 Triticum urartu | reverse complement strand
GACCGCTTTACCAATAGTTGAGACTCAATCTGGAGACGTTTCCGCCTATATTCCTACTAATGTAATCTCCATTACAGATGGACAAATATTCTTATCTGCGGATCTATTCAATGCCGGAATTCGACCCGCTATTAATGTGGGTATTTCTGTTTCCAGAGTAGGATCCGCGGCTCAAATTAAAGCCATGAAACAAGTAGCTGGCAAATCAAAATTGGAACTAGCGCAATTCGCAGAGTTACAAGCCTTTGCACAATTCGCCTCTGCTCTCGATAAAACAAGTCAGAATCAATTGGCAAGGGGTCGACGATTAAGGGAATTGCTTAAACAATCCCAGGCAAATCCTCTCCCAGTGGAAGAGCAGATAGCTACTATTTATACCGGAACAAGAGGATATCTTGATTCGTTAGAAATTGAACAGGTAAATAAATTTCTGGATGAGTTACGTAAACATCTAAAAGATACTAAACCTCAATTCCAAGAAATTATATCTTCTAGCAAGACATTCACCGAGCAAGCGGAAATCCTTTTGAAGGAAGCTATTCAGGAACAGCTGGAACGGTTTTCTCTTCAGTAACAAATAAATTTTGCATGTCTACTCTTGTTAGTAGAATAGGAATCGTTGAGAAAGCTTTTTCATTTGAATCATGCAAAAAAGTTTTCTTTGTTTTTAGTTTAGTATAGTTATTTAAAGAATAGATAGAAATAAGATTGCGTCCAATAGGATTTGAACCTATACCAAAGGTTTAGAAGACCTCTGTCCTATCCATTAGACAATGGACGCTTTTCTTTCATATTTTATTCTTTCTTTTATTTTTTGCTTCTTCCGAGAAAAAACTGTTAGACCAAAACTCTTTTAGGAAATCAAAAAATCCAGATACAAATGCATGATGTATATATTATATCATGCATATATCATAAAGAAGGAGTATGGAGGCGGTAGTGGGAATCGAACCCGCAACCCCAAGGTTATGAGCCTTATGAGCTACCAAACTGCTCTATACTCTTAAACTAAAGAGGGGTAACTAGTGGATAAAAGAGGGTTGGATACGCCCCTCTACCAATATCTATACAAATAGAATAGTCCATTTATACAGAATGGTAAAGAGGGCTCCTCTATGATTATCAATTCCAGAAATCCATACAAATACGAAAGGGTATTTTATCCTTACCAACTGGATCTTGTTGCACCCGGTAACAAACATTCATAAACCATTTCTCGAAGTACGTGTCCGGATAGCCAAAATGTCGATAGTTAGCTCTAGGTCTTCCGGTCAAAAAACAACGTCGATGAAGGCGTGTAGGTGCACTATTACGCGGTAGGGATTGCAATTTTTCTCGCATTTTCGTTTTTTCACTCAAACTCAAGGGAGAAACTTTGCTTCTTATCTTTTTTTTTAAAGATTGACGAATCAAATGATATTTCTGTTCTAATTTCTGCCGCTTCTTCTCCCTCTGAATCAAACTTTTTTTTGCCATAATGTGTCGTTGCTATTATTACCAAGTATACGGTTCTAATCCTAGATGGAAAAATAAATAGAAAAAGAAATCTAAAAAGGCAGATCCTCCCTCTCTATCAAGAGTAATGAACTAGGTGCTGATACAGTACAAAAAAACAAACTAAATTAACCAAACTTGCCTGATGTTGAGGCAATCAAGAAAGCTGCATAAGTGAATATATAACCCACGGAAAAGTGAGCTAATCCAACCAATCTTGCTTGCACAATGGAAAGAGCCACGGGCTTATCTCTCCAGCGAATTAAATTAGCTAAAGGTGTGCGTTCATGAGCCCATGCTAAAGTCTCAATTAATTCCTGCCAATACCCCCGCCAGGAAATTAAGAACATAAATCCAGTAGCCCAAACAAGATGTCCAAATAAGAACATCCACGCCCATACCGATAAACTATTCATCCCAAAAGGATTATATCCATTGATAAGTTGTGAAGAGTTTAACCATAGGTAATCTCTTAACCATCCCATCAAATAAGTGGAGGATTCATTAAATTGTGAAACGTTGCCCTGCCATAATGTGATATGTTTCCAATGCCAATAAAAAGTAACCCACCCAATGGTATTTAACATCCAGAAAACTGCCAAATAAAATGCGTCCCAAGCAGAAATATCACAAGTACCGCCGCGCCCTGGGCCGTCACAAGGAAAACTATATCCAAAATCCTTTTTATCTGGCATTAATTTGGAACCGCGTGCATCTAAAGCGCCCTTTACTAAAATCAATGTAGTTGTATGCAAACCTAGAGCAATAGCATGATGAACCAAGAAATCCCCAGGTCCTATTGTTAAGAAAAGCGAATTACTATTCTCATTAACAGCATTCAACCATCCGGGCAACCATAGGCTTCGACCCGCATTGAAAGCGGGGCCATTCGTTGAAGATAAGAGTATATCGAACCCATATGTCGTCTTGCCATGAGCAGATTGTATCCATTGGGCAAATATAGGTTCGATCAAGATTTGCTTTTCTGGAGTACCAAAAGCAAGCATGACGTCGTTATGAACATAAAGGCCCAAGGTATGGAATCCTAGAAAGAGGCTAGCCCAACTTAAATGAGATATGATAGCTTCTTTATGGTCTAACATTCTTGCCAATACATTATCCTCATTCTGTTCCGGATTGTAATCCCTAATGAAAAAAATAGCTCCATGAGCAAAAGCCCCTGTCATGATGAACCCTGCAATATATTGGTGATGAGTATATAAAGCAGCTTGAGTAGTAAAGTCTTGTGCTATGAATGCATAAGGAGGTAAAGAGTACATATGTTGAGCTACTAAGGAAGTAATAACCCCTAAAGAAGCTAGAGCAAGACCTAACTGAAAATGAATCGAATTGTTGATTGTGTCATAAAGGCCCTTATGCCCACGCCCTAATCGACCCCCCGGAGGAGTATGCGCTTCTAAAAGATCTTTAATACTGTGCCCAATTCCGAAGTTAGTTCGATACATGTGACCGGCAATGAGAAAAATAAATGCAATAGCTAAATGATGGTGAGCCATATCGGTCAGCCACAAACTTTGTGTTTGTGGATGGAATCCCCCAAGAAGAGTTAGAATGGCAGTTCCCGCTCCTTGAGCGGTACCAAATAAATGATTACTCGAATCAGGGTTTTGGGCATAAAGATTCCATTGACCCGTCAAAAGGGGTCCCAACCCCTGGGGATAGGGTAATACATCTAAGAAATTATTCCATCGAACGTACTCCCCCCTGGATGCGGGAATAGCAACATGAACTAAATGTCCTGTCCAAGCCAAAGAACTTACCCCGAAAAGTCCTGACAAATGATGATTGAGACGAGATTCCGCGTTTTTGAACCACGAAAGGCTTGGTTTCCATTTGGGTTGTAGATGTAACCAACCCGCTATTAAGGACAGCGTAGAAAGAAATAATAGAAAAAGAGCTCCAGTATAAAGATCCTCATTGGTGCGTAATCCTATTGTATACCACCACTGATAAACTCCAGAATAAGCAATATTCACTGGACCAGCAGCACCTCCTCGAGTAAAGGCTTCCACAGCGGGTTGACCAAAATGAGGATCCCAAATCGCATGAGCAATAGGTCTTACGTGTAAAGGATCCTGTATCCATGATTCAAAATTTCCTTGCCAAGCTACATGAAACAGATTTCCGGACGTCCATAGAAAGATTATTGCTAATTGCCCAAAGTGAGAAGCAAAAATGTTCTGATAAAGACGTTCTTCAGTAATATCATCATGACTTTCGAAATCATGTGCGGTAGCAATACCAAACCAAATACGACGAGTAGTGGGGTCCTGAGCTAAGCCTTGGCTAAACCTGGGAAATCTTAATTCCATAATGCCTTTCAAATCCTCCTAGCCACTATCCTACTGCAATAATTCTCGCTAAGAAGAATGCCCATGTCGTGGCAATTCCACCCAGAAGGTAATGGGTTACTCCTACAGCGCGTCCTTGTATAATGCTCAAGGCTCTAGGCTGAGTAGCAGGAGCAACTTTTAATTTGTTATGAGCCCAAACGATAGATTCAATGAGTTCTTGCCAATAACCACGGCCGCTGAATAAAAACATTAAACTGAAGGCCCAGACAAAATGAGCACCTAAGAAAAAAAGACCATATGCAGATAATGAAGAACCATAAGACTGAATGACTTGCGATGCCTGTGCCCACAAGAAATCTCGAAGCCACCCATTAATCGTAATGGAACTCTGTGCAAAGTTTCCCCCTGTAATATGAGTTACCACCCCTTGATCACTTATAGTACCCCAAACATCCGACTGCATTTTCCAACTGAAATGGAAAATGACTACCGAAATTGCATTGTACATCCAGAATAAACCTAAGAAAACATGATCCCAGGCGGATACTTGACATGTTCCCCCTCGGCCAGGCCCATCGCAAGGAAAGCGAAAACCTAGATTTGCTTTATCGGGTATCAAACGGGAACTCCGAGCAAATAAAACACCTTTCAAAAGTATTAATACAGTCACATGTATGGTAAATGCATGAATGTGATGGACTAAAAAATCTGCGGTTCCTAATGGAATAGGTAACAAAGCCACTTTGCCACCTACTGCTACTAACTCGCCGCCTCCCCACGTTAAGCTAGTACTTGTTGTTGCACCAGGAGCTGTTACGCCAGGCGCAGTAGCATGGATATTTTGTACCCATTGAGCAAAGATAGGTTGTAATTGTATGGCAGTATCCGAAAACATATCTTGTGGACGGCCTAAAGCACTCATGGTATCATTATGAATGTACAAGCCAAAACTGTGAAAACCTAGAAATATACATACCCAGTTAAGGTGGGATATGATTGCATCGCGGTGTCTAAGGACGCGATCTAATAGATCGTTGTATCGAGTAGTTGGATCATAGTCTCTTACCATAAAAATTGCTGCATGTGCAGCAGCACCGACTATTAGAAATCCGCCAATCCACATGTGGTGTGTGAACAAGGAAAGTTGTGTACCATAGTCAGTAGCTAGGTATGGATAGGGAGGCATAGAATACATATGATGAGCTACAACAATGGTTGTAGAGCCTAGCATAGCTAGGTTAAGAGATAATTGAGCATGCCATGACGTTGTTAAGATTTCATAAAGACCCTTATGGCCTTGTCCTGTAAATGGGCCCTTGTGAGCCTCCAAAATATCTTTAAGTCCATGGCCAATACCCCAATTGGTCCTATACATATGACCTGCGATTAGGAAAAGAATAGCAATAGCTAAATGATGGTGCGCAATATCGGTCAGCCAGAGACCACCGGTTACTGGATCTAGTCCTCCGCGAAAAGTCAGAAATTCTGCGTATTTGGACCAATTTAAAGTGAAAAAAGGGGTTGCTCCTTCGGCAAAACTAGGATAAAGTTGAGCCAAAAGGTCCCGATTCAAGATAAATTCATGAGGAAGTGGTATCTCTTTAGGATCCACCCCAGCGTCAAGAAATTGGTTAATTGGTAAAGATACATGAATTTGGTGCCCCGCCCAAGAAAGAGACCCAAGTCCTAATAATCCCGCTAAGTGGTGATTCAACATGGATTCTACATCTTGGAACCAGGCCAATTTGGGAGCGGCTTTGTGATAATGGAACCAACCAGCAAAAAGCATTAACGCTGCAAAAATCAATGCACCAATTGCAGTACAATAGAGTTGTAATTCACTAGTTATTCCAGATGCTCGCCAAAGCTGAAAAAAACCAGAGGTTATTTGGATTCCTCGGAAACCCCCGCCTACATCACCATTCAATATTTCTTGCCCTACTATAGGCCAAACTACCTGAGCACTGGGTCCAATGTGAGTAGGATCACTTAGCCATGCTTCATAATTGGAAAAACGGGCGCCATGAAAGTACATGCCACTCAACCAAAGAAAGATAATGGAAAGTTGCCCGAAATGAGCACTAAAGACTTTTCGAGAAATCTCCTCCAAATCACCAGTATGACTATCGAAATCGTGAGCATCAGCATGTAGGTTCCAGATCCAAGTGGTAGTATCAGGGCCCTTAGCTAGTGTTCTTGAGAAATGGCCGGGTCTGGCCCATTCCTCAAAAGATGTTTTTACAGGATCCCTATCCACAACAATTTTTACTTCTGGTTCCGGCGAACGAATAATCATTAAGTCCTCCTCTTTCCGGACAAGACATACAAAGAGACCCGCCAACTGTCTTTTTAGTGAATCTTTGAAAGATATATATTTTGAAAGATAGATTTTGAAAGATAGATTTTGAAAGATAGATATTGTGATTAGTTCTTTTCTTTACTATCTACCATCCTTCTATTTTTTTTTTAGTTATTCACTGGAGCAATTATATATTGAAGTCAATCCGAGGCAAGTGTTCGGGTCTATTATGACATAAAGATTAGGTGCCTAACGGACATTGTTTATCTTGAAAAACAAATATTTCTCGACGTAAGAAAAAAATCTTTTTTATTTTTAATTTAAGAAACTAGTGTATTTTTTTTGAGGGCATAAGCTCCTATCTATATCTACTTTCCTTGAGCATAATATAGGGTTTTTTATTTGATTCTAAATTCCAAGATAACTCATTAGAATTATTAATAAGATGGTCCTAATATATTAGCAATATTTAGATTGCCCCCTCTTTTTATTCACTTTATTACTTCTATTCTAGACCCTATCCCTATGGTTTATTCTTATGAAATATCATATAAAATAGAAGGTATAAGAAATGGATATAATGAAATTCTTGATTCGATCTTACGACCTAATTTATTTGATTAATGGATCAACAACCAAACCACCCATTTTATGAAAAAGAAGGAGCATGGTCTTATTCAAATTCAAAGCGCTTCGTAATCTTCAACCAGTTCTGTGCTTCAATATAATTTCCCGGAGTAAGCGCTATAGCTTGTTTCCAATATTCAGCAGCTTGATCAAACCAAGCTTCCGCAATTTCCGAATCACCCTGTAGAATGGCCTGTTCTCCTCGGTCGGAATAGGAAGTTCCTTCCCTTAGAACCGTACTTGAGAGTTTCCTACCTCATACGGCTCAGAAATTGCTATCTGAATTTCCCCTATCTTAACTGAATTCGATTTATCAAAAATCGATCCAATTTGTTCTTGGGTTAAGCAGAAGAAATTAATTACCTAAGTTTCAAACCCTAATTTTTATCAATAATCAGTTTGATCTTTTTTCCCACCTTCAGAAGAATGAAGCATAGATAGATATAGAGCCTTCGTTCAAATTTTCTGAGAGGTAACTATCCCGGTTTCATATATGAAATCTCTATAGAATCCTTGAAAAAGACTTTTTTCCATAAGAAAGAAAAAAGAACTTACTATCTTTGGGATCTGATACTACACCGCTGCTTAATCCCTTAGTGGATCGGCTCTATTACATAAGCGGATTCCTAAATTTTGCCCCATATCATGGGATAAGTAAGCAGTTTTTTTTAGTTGTATCGACCCAGTCGCTCACTAATTGATCTTTACGGTGCTTTCTCTATCAATTTGAGAAACTTTATCCATAGAGTAGTAGTATAGGCCATACTTTCTTCGTTTTTTGATTCTCGTGAAGTGTCCTTCCTTCCTACAGCTGATAGGGAAAAATCGTTGTTTTTACGATCCCTATGTAGAAAGCCCTTTTTTTCTAGTATTTACTAGAAAATTTGATCCTCTCTTTTTTTTTTTTCTTTCTATAGTGGAGATAGTCGCACGTAATGACAGATCACGGCCATATTATTAAAAGCTTGCGGTAAGAAGGGGTTTCGTTCTAGTGCCCGGAAATAATATTCCAAAGCCTTTGTATGCTCTCCATTGCTTGTGTGTATAAGGCCTATGTTATAGAGTATATAACTTCGATCATAGGGATCGATTTCTAGTCGCGTAGCTTCATAATAATTTTGCAAAGCTTCCGCATAATTTCCTTCGGATTGAGCCAACATCCGTTACGGTCGTTCATTCTATTCAAAAAATCTCCGTTCCAAAACCGTACATGAGGTTTTCATCTCATACGGCTCCTCCCTTCTGTACATAATAGTACTAAGCGAAATAATCTATAGAATCAAAATAGAATTAGTCCCGTCTCATTATGAACCGAAAGGGGCTGGTATTTTTCCAAGAAATCTCTAGCCAACCTTCCCACAAGAGGTTTTTCTTAACACCAATGAATTCTATTAATGCTAGAGGAAAACGATAGCTCCAATAATTTCTTTGTTCTCAACGCCTCCTATTTAGAGGAATTAGCTACTTCAACGATCTTTGATGGTTATAGGGGTATCCAAAGTACAAACCTGATGGTTGTTTGTTATCCCAACCATTCTTCCCAGCCCTGATACCGATCAGGAAAGGGGTAATTTCTAACAAAGTTTTTCTCTTGTTGATTCCTATTTCTAGGTGTAGTGCTTTTCTCCCCTATGCTGCCTACGGATACTAATAGAGTAGGATTGGCCTGTAATCCATACCATACCATATCCTGTAGGTGTAACCTTTCGCTCAATACTCAAATCTACAATTGAAGTATCTGAAGCCGCATCAATCGAGGATACACGACGGAAGGAATTGTTAGTTCGCCTCACCTTCCCGAAGCGTGGGTTTGTTTGCTTTACAAATTTGGTTCTCTCTATGCCAACCCCCCTCTCTTTTTCGTAAGACTGAGGTATAGGTAGGGCTAAAAAAAAGCAAAAAAAAGAGTCAAATCGCACCATCTCTATAATAAGTAAATGCCTTTTTTTCTCCTGAGGTTGTCGGAATTATTCGCAATAAAATATTGGCTACAATTGAGGAGGTCTTATCAATGAAATTTCCATTTCCACGGGATCTAGGCATAATTCCCAACCCATTCTATATAGAATTGTTTTCATTCCTTCACAAAATAACATAAAAACAAACACATTCGATTCTTATAATTATAAATAGATTGATCCATATGCTCTACTCTAAATCCATATGCTTTAAATGGATAAGAGAGATATGGATTTTCCGCTCAGCTCAAATTGTATCCTTTTCCTTCTGCTTGGACACGAAGAGATATGAAATATTTGACTAAGACTGGATTTCATTCCACTTTCCTATTTCTGAACAACAACTTATGTTATCAACTATTTCGTGTTTTCAAAGTTATTAATTGTCTCATACCCTATTTTTGATTTCGATAGTATGGTGTAGCGTATCTTATGCAAACGGAATTCTAAGGTTTCTTTATTTTATTATGCAATAAGAAGAATTCTTCCATTTTCTTTTTCTTTAGTTGCGGGAAAACCCAAATTAAAACTTTTATTTTATAGCGAGCGCAATTTCTAGTAAAAAATCCTGTATCCTTCCACTTAGATCAAAAGGAATTTTTCCAATAGAACTATGGAACCCCCGAGTGGTTGCGGTTGTACCTGTACTGCAGGAATAAGAAAACTCGCTATTCACTCAGTTTATTTTCCATAATAAGTTATGTAGGAGAGATGGCCGAGCGGTTCAAGGCGTAGCATTGGAACTGCTATGTAGACTTTTGTTTACCGAGGGTTCGAATCCCTCTCTTTCCGTTTTTCTTAATTCATCAACGTTAAGGATCACAATGTATCAAATCAAATAACAATTTTTTCCAGCAATAATATAATATCTTATATTATCTTATTTTGATTTAATAGAAATTAGAAATTCTCTATAGCAAATTACTGTGGTATGTAAAATACACATAGAGGAAAAAAGAAAAAAGGATCCTAATCCTAGGGTTAATCAATTTTAGCTAGTTGATGGGAAAATACAAATTAATGGTAATGGTCTTAGGGCGATTTAGTTCGGGGAAAGGGGAAGGGGAAGAAAATTCTATGAACCTTTCCTTTTTTCGTTAAGTTCAAGTCTGACGAGAGTAATATTCTACAACTAACAACTCATTTATTTTGAGACCGACCCACTTCCTATCTAGGATTTTATTTACTAGTCCTTTATATTCCAACGTGTCAATCGCCAAATGCTTTGGCAATTTCCCCGGGTCCGATGAAGCAATATAATTTTGAACCAGACCTTTTGATCTTTGGTTATCTTTCGTAGTAATAATATCTCGGGGTTTGCAACGAAAACTTGGTATATTGACTATACGACCATTAACTAAAATATGTCTATGGTTGACTAATTGGCGGGCCCCAGGAATGGTTGAAGCCATACCCAATCGAAAAAGGATATTATCCAAACGCATTTCAAGTAATTGTAGTAAAACCTGGCCTGTTGACCTTTTTGCTTTTCCAGCGATATGTACATATCTAAGTAATTGTCGTTCTGTCAGACCATAATGAAAACGCAATTTCTGTTTTTCTTGAAGACGAATACGATATTGCTCCTTTTTCCCAGAATTGAATTTTTTTTTAAGATTACTTCCGGATTTAGGTGTTTTTCTAGTGAGTCCTGGTAAAGCTCCCAGACGGCGTATTTTTTTTAAACGAGGTCCTCGATAACGGGACATGAAGACTCCTTTTTTTATTTTATTGAAATTTCATTTTACACAATTAATTTCATTGTATTTACATTACAGAATACATCGAAATTAAAACTGAATTAAACTACAGGATAAACAGAGTAAAATCAACTAAAGTACCCCAAAAAATGGAATTTCATCAAAATCTTTTTTTTTTGTATATATATTATTTATTTTATTGTTTTGTATCTAGCAAAATTGTAAGGTAAAAAACATAAAAGATCCTGGATTCTCCATTTAATTCGGAAAAAAAGAGATTCTTGTTCGTAGAACATCGATAGAGAAAAAAAAGCCGACTATCGGATTTGAACCGATGACCCTCGCATTACAAATGCGATGCTCTAACCTCTGAGCTAAGTGGGCTTACATAACGGAAATAGTGTAACAAATAGAAATAGGTATAGTATAGGAAATCCGTAAAATCTCAGATATTAGTTATTAATCTTAGCTATTAACTAGTTCTAAATTTGAAGTTATACTTATAAAAATAAAAAAATACTAAAACTTCTTAAAGATAAAGTTAGCTTGATATGCTTAACTATAGGATATTAAAAAATAAAATTATAGAATTTATTGGTATTTTCATTCGATCATTATAGACTTTATTATTTGTTAATAATTTGAGGATTAATATTTCACTAAGGGGAACATAGAGTCAGAGTAAATAAAATTGCTAATTCTGATTAGAAAAAAAGAATAAATATCAAGCGTTATAGTATAATTTTGAATACTATAAAAAAGTAAGACGGGAGGTGGGGGAGATAAAAACTTTTGGATATATTGATTCGGATTGAATTGCAAATACATCAAGGATAGAATCAATTCAATTCTGAATTGCAATAAGCAAGCGAGGTCTCTCAAATAGAGTCGAACTGAACTGCTAGACTACGTTGAGTGATGAACTCAATGATTCAAAAAAAAAACTAAGAGATGGATGAAATTACACAAGGAATCCTGGTCTCAAAGAAGAGGGAAATGGGGATATGGCGAAATCGGTAGACGCTACGGACTTGATTGTATTGAGCCTTGGTATGGAAACCTGCTAAGTGGTAACTTCCAAATTCAGAGAAACCCTGGAATTAAAAAAGGGCAATCCTGAGCCAAATCCGTGTTTTGAGAAAACAAGGGGTTCTCGAACTAGAATACAAAGGAAAAGGATAGGTGCAGAGACTCAATGGAAGCTGTTCTAACGAATCGAGTTAATTACGTTGTGTTGTTAGTGGAATTCCTTCTAGTTCTAAATTAGAGAAAGAGGGGTTTTATACCTTATACATTTAATAAACACGTATAGATACTGACATAGCAAACGATTAATCACAGAACTCATATTATATTCTAATTATAATATAGGTTCTTTATCTTTTTTAAAAATGAAATTAGAAATGATAATGATCTATGAAATAAAAAACTCATATCATAATTTTTTTTTTTCATTATTGTGAATCCACTCCAATCGAATATTGAATAATCAAATTCTTCAATTAAAATTCAAAGTTTTCGAGATCTTTAAAAAAGTGGATTAATCGGACGAGGACAAAGAGAGAGTCCCATTCTACATGTCAATACTGACAACAATGAAATTTCTAGTAAAAGGAAAATCCGTCGACTTTATAAGTTGTGAGGGTTCAAGTCCCTCTATCCCCAAATCCTCTTTTATTCCCTAACTATACTATATTATTATTATTTATCCTCTTTTTTTTTTTCTTTTTATCAATGCACTTTTTTTTCTTTTTATCAATGCAATGGGTTTAAGATTCATTAGCTTTCTCATTCTACTCTTTCACAAAGGAATGCGAAGAGAACTCAATGGATCTTATCCTATTCATTGAATAGATTTCTTTTTTATTAGAGTATCGGCAAGAAATCTTGGTTATTCACTCTATTTTTAAGTTTTATTTAAGTAAACCATGCACAATGCATAGGACTACCCCCCCCATTTTCAAATTTAAAATTTGAAATACTTTAATTAATTTTTAGTCCTTTTAATTGACATAGATACAAATACTCTACTAGGATGATGCACAAGAAAAGGTCAGGATAGCTCAGTTGGTAGAGCAGAGGACTGAAAATCCTCGTGTCACCAGTTCAAATCTGGTTCCTGGCAGAGAAAAAAAAAAAAAAGATCCACCGAATAGGTATTGATCCAAATACCTCGAGATGGATTGTGATACATATTCATTAATAATATTTATTCATCTAAGTGGATAAATCTATAATATAAATATAGAGGCACTTCTTTTTCTTTTTAAAGAAGTTTTAAAATATATCTTTTCTTTATGATAAAGAAGGGGGTGAGATTCCCCTTTATTTTTTTGCGTTTCTTAATTTTGTATTCCGCTATTCCGACGAATATTTTTTTAGTCTTGCTTATCTTTATCTTATCTTATTTTCCTAGTTGTGCTAAGTAATGTGCGCGGTACAAAGTTCCTGGTAGAGAACTTCTTTGAGTCATCCTATTTTTCTGTTCATATGAAGGAAATTAATATGCGATTTTCAAAATAGGGGAATCCAAATGAAACCCTTTTTTTGCTCAGTCTATCTGGAATGCTTTTGTATAATTAGGAATTAATTATAAATAGGTATTCCGTTTCATCTAGGAAAAGAACCTAAAAATATTCCTTGACTTGAATAAAATCTGGAGTTGTGTTGTATAAGTGAGCATGAATTTCTTATCATTCAATGAGCATCTTGTATTTCATAAAAATTGGGGGTTATATAATCCTTACGTAAGGGCCAGCCTATCCAACTTTCAGGCATTAGGATACGTTTAAGGCGCGGATGATTATCATAAGAGATTCCCACCATATCATAAGATTCGCGTTCTTGAAAATCGGCACTTCTCCAAATCCAGAAGACAGACGGAATTCTAGGATTATCCTTTTGGGCAAAGACTTTTATGCAGACTTCTTCTGGATTATCTATACCATATTGTATTCTCGTAAGATGATACACGCTAGCTAAAGATCCACCGGGTGCTACATCATAAGCACATTGGGAGCGTAAATAATTGTAACCATATACATATAAAATGACAGCAATGGAATCCCAATCCCCTGCTTTTATTTGTAAAGTCTCTATTCCTCGGTGATCAAAGCCCAAAGATCTATGAACCACCTCATGTTTGACTAGCCAATTAGATAACCAACCCTGCTGCATTGTCTTCATCTCTCCCTCTTTGTATAAATATTTCACATTTCGGATGCAAGTTTGAAAGATTGCCCTGCTTTTTATTTTTCTACACAAAAGAGCCCCTCTCCTAATTCACTAATTTGTAGGAAGGTACTGAACTTTTGGATTTGAAAAAAGTTTCAGAAGATATATCTAATGTAGATGGTGATTGATAGAGCAATTCTTGCTCATAAGTTCCTGTATGAGTACTGCGCCTAACATAAAGCTTGTGACTGGTAGTAAAACATCTATTTTTATTTTGAGATAGAGTTTGATCCTCAACTATTTCTCGCGATATCTTCTTACGAAGTTTTGTTAGGGCATCTATAACTGCCTCCGGTTTAGGTGGGCAGCCCGGCAAGTAGACATCCACAGGAATTAACTTATCAACTCCCCGAACAGTACTATAGGAATCCGTACTGAACATTCCCCCTGTAATAGTACAGGCTCCCATAGCAATGACGTATTTTGGTTCAGGCATTTGCTCGTATAATCTCACTAAAGAGGGAGCCATTTTCATTGTTACCGTACCGGCTGTTAAAATTAGGTCTGCTTGCCTAGGACTTGATCTTGGTACCAATCCATAACGATCAAAGTCGAATCGTGAGCCTATTAATGAAGCAAATTCAATGAAACAACAACTGGTACCGTATAGAAGGGGCCATAAACTGGAGAGTCTTGACCAATTCGAAAGATCATTTGGTGTAGTTGAAATAACAGAATTGGAACTTGTTTGGTCAAGTAAGGGAAACTCAATCAAATTCATAACTGTCTCAATAGAATCTTTTCCTTCTTTTTTTTTGTCTAAATATTCAGTTAAGACCATTCCAAGGCTCCTTTTCGCCATGCATAAACTAAACCAACAACTAAGATAAGCACGAAAATCAAAGCTTCGATAAAAACGGATACACCCAATACGTCGAAACTCATTGCCCAAGGGTATAGAAAGACGGTTTCCACATCAAAAACAACAAAAACGAGCGCAAACATATAATAGCGTATTCGGAATTGTACCCAAGCCCCTCCCATGGGTTCTATACCCGATTCATAACTAGAAAGCTTCTCTGGTCCTTCACTAACCGGGGCTAAAAGTCCTGAAATCGAAAATGCCAAAATAGGAATAAGGCTTGCTATTATTAGAAATGTCCAAAAAATATCATATTCGTGAAGCAGAAACATAATGTACTCCCATTAATGTGGAATAGGCGGAACTTAAATTAGTCAATTCAATTCAGCATTGTCAATTTATCCAGAACTTCTCTCTTTTCCTCGGTGAAACAAGAATCTTTTTTGTTCAAACAAAAGCGCTTAGTTTAAGTTTAGCCTTTGTTTCCTCTGTGCTGCATCTTCTTTAAAGATTCATCCAATGGAATCCCAACTCCCTTTCTTTTGGATTTCCATTCTATTTAGATATGGTGTATGTAGATCTAATTCTTATATAAAGAAAACTTTCTCGTTTCACTTTGTCTCGCTTTCTCTAGAATCTCTAGAAAAAAGAATAGCTCTATCCTTTATTTAATATTTAATAATAAAATAATAAGAGACTATTAAATAAAAATGAGAATACTACTAAATTAGAACCTAATTAAGATAGTAGGACTAATCTATGCAGTATAATTAATGAGAAGTAATACTATAAAATAAAAATAAAGAACTCTATTTCAGAACTATGAGACAGAATATTCTGTTTTCTTATTTACTCTTTACTTTATTTTTTCTATTTAAAGTTGATCAATTTACATAATGTATCTATAAACAAAGTAATAAATATACTTAAAACAAAGTAGGAATTCGCAAAATGGATAAAATCATTGCAGTTATTATAGGGAAGTCTAGAGATATCCTATTTGAAGGAGGACGGGATTCAAATCAGGGAAAGGATCCTTTCTTCTATTGATTTGATAGAAATTCGTTTTTCTTTTCCTGTCTGTATGATTTTGATTTTCGATGAATGAGCCTTTGGTAATGCTTTTATCTCTATTCTATGTCGCAGGCGCCTATCCAGTCTATAAACAAATACTAATGAGAAAATGAAAACTATACTAAACTAAAGAAAACATAGGATAGAGATCCTAAAATCTAAAAAAGGGCATATTAGGGCTATACGGATTCGAACCGTAGACCTTCTCGGTAAAACAGATCAAACGGATTATTATCGAAATGATTTGAACTGTTTCAAAGACCCAACATGCATTTTTTTGCATTGGGCTCTTTCATAAACTGATTTAAAGATCAGTTAGTCCACCATAGTTTTTCTTTACGGAAAGATAATGAGATGGCTCCCTGTGCTCTGATTGATTTTTTGTATTATGATCTATCTAGGAGCAATACCAAAGTGTTTCAAAGGAGGATTACCTTGACTTAGGTCTGCCTCCGGTCTAAATTAAATCAACCTAAGTGAAATGGAGTCTCTATCGTTCCACTGCAAGAGTTAACTATGAGACTTCATACACCTTAAAGTTCATAGAACGAAAAGAAGTTTTTTGGAGGCCCTTATCCTCATTACGCCTAGCATTTAGTGGGCTGGATATTTACCTTATCAACTAGCAAATCCATAAGGGTTCTATTTGATTAGGCACCTGAATTGGCACCTGAATCGGACTGAACCGACTGTTTGTCAGGCTACTGTTCTCCTATTCTCTCGAATCTATGAAGTAAGACATTGATTTTGCAATAAGATCGATTATGTTCATTGCATAATAAGCTCCTTTGAAAAGCATTGGCGCACGTGTAAACGAGTTGCTCTACCGAACTGAGCTATAGCCCTTATCAGAGATATCTTAACATATAGATAATTTCTTGTCAAGATGAATATTTTCTAATGCCAGAGGATACCCCTTTGATCTGTATCTGTTTAGTATTTAGTTTAGTATTTAGTATATAACAGACCAATAACAGAGCGGTATTGCTTAGAAAAGGGATTCAATATATAATCGATCGAAGTAATGGGTCTTCCTTTGTGGTGATAAATTGCCTACTTAACTCAGTGGTTAGAGTATTGCTTTCATACGGCGGGAGTCATTGGTTCAAATCCAATAGTAGGTAAGTAGGTAGAAAAATTACTAGATAGCATTGGACTTACTTCGCTTCGCTATCTAATAACTTTTTCTACCCCTCTTCCCTTTTTCTTTGTATCAACTATAAACCACTGGATTGTCTTCAATTGGATGGGGGAATCCAATTGACAGCCTCGATTCGTATCCTAGCTCGTCTGAGAGCGAGCTTCGCTTCAACCAAATCTTTCGTACCCTCAGCTTTACTCAAGTTAGCTTCGGCTATTTCAAGTGCCTTTTGAGCTTCTTCCGGATCAATATCACTACCCAGTTCCGCATCATTTCCTAAAATGATGATCTCATTATTAACTATTCTCGCAAAACCGCTCCACAGAATCGCTGTTAACCATTGGTCGTTGAGGAGGCGTATTCTCAAAGGACCCATATCTACTGCTGTGTTAATGGGGGCGTGGTTTGGTAATACGCCAATTTGGCCACTATTAGTGGATAAAATGATTTCTTTCACTTCACAATCCCAAATAATTCGCTTAGGAGTCAGTACATAAAGATTTAATTTCATTTCTTCGATTTGTTCTCCTCTTCTAAGGTTATAGCTTTCGTGCTAGCTTCATCGATGTTACCCACCAAATAAAAAGCCTGTTCAGGTAGGCCGTCTAATTCTCCGGAAAGGATTAGTTGAAATCCCCTAATAGTTTCCGCAAGAGCAACATACTTTCCTGGAGAACCAGTAAAAACTTCTGCCACAAAGAACGGTTGTGATAAGAAACGCTCAATTTTTCTTGCTCTTGCTACAGTTAAACGATCCTCTTCCGATAATTCATCCAAGCCAAGAATTGCGATAATGTCCTGAAGTTCTTTGTAACGTTGTAAAGTTTCCTTAACTCTTTGCGCAGTTTCATAATGTTCGTTGCCAACGATCCGAGGCTGTAACATAGTCGAGGTTGAATCTAAAGGATCTACTGCTGGATAAATACCCTTGGAAGCTAATCCTCTGGAAAGTACGGTAGTAGCATCCAAATGTGCAAATGTTGTGGCAGGGGCAGGGTCGGTCAAATCGTCTGCAGGTACATAAACTGCTTGAATCGAAGTTATAGATCCCTTTTTAGTAGAAGCAATTCTTTCTTGCAAAGAACCCATTTCTGTACTAAGAGTAGGTTGATAACCCACTGCGGAGGGCATTCTCCCTAATAAAGCGGATACCTCTGATCCTGCTTGAACAAAACGAAAGATATTATCGATAAATAAAAGCACGTCTTGCTTATTAACATCTCGGAAATATTCCGCCATAGTTAGGGCAGTTAAACCAACTCTCATACGAGCTCCCGGTGGTTCATTCATTTGGCCATAGACTAGAGCTACCTTTGATTCCTCAATATTTTTTTCATTAATTACTCCGGATTCCTTCATTTCCATATAAAGATCATTTCCTTCACGAGTCCGTTCCCCTACTCCACCGAATACGGATACGCCCCCATGAGCTTTAGCAATGTTATTGATTAATTCCATGATCAGTACTGTTTTACCTACTCCAGCCCCCCCAAATAGTCCTATTTTTCCTCCACGTCGATAAGGAGCTAAAAGATCGACGACCTTAATACCTGTTTCAAAGATGGATAATTTCGTATCTAACTCGATAAAGGCAGGCGCAGATCTATGAATAGGGAACGTTGCACTACTATCTACAGGACCCAAATTGTCAACAGGCTCCCCAAGAACGTTGAAAATTCGTCCGAGAGTAGCTCCACCGACCGGAACACTGAGAGGAGCTCCCGTGTCAATCACTTCCATTCCTCTCATCAACCCGTCCGTAGCACTCATAGCTCAGCTCTAACTCGATTATTTCCTAATAATTGTTGTACCTCACAAGTCACATTAATTTGCTTATCGGCAGTGTCTCTACTCTGGACTACCAAAGCGTTATAAATATAAGGTAACTTGCCTGGGGGAAAAGTGACATCCAGCACGGGTCCAATAATTTGATCGATACGACCTGTACTTTTTTCTTCAATTGTGGAAACCCCGGGAGGAGAAGTAGTAGGATTGGTTCTCATAATTATCACATAATTAAAAAAAAGGAATTTGTCGAAATTTTTCTTTTTTTATTGTTGAATAATGCCAAATCAAATCAAAAAAAATCCAAAAGTAAAAAGGAAATGAATTAGTTAATTCAATAAGAGAGAAAAGGGGACCAGGACTTGATTTCGTTGCCCAAGCGAATCCCATTCAATCGTTTACTCATGGAATGAGTCCATTGGAAAGTTCAATCAATCTTTTTTTTCATATACATTTTGCCTTTTGTGGAGGATCTGTGCCTACTCTACTTTCCTATCTAGGACTTCGATATACAAAATATATACTACTGTGAAGCATAGATTGCTGTCAACAAAGAATTTTATTAGTATTTAGTTAGGTATTTGCATTCAAAATAAGAAAAGAGAACTATTAAGAACTTGTAAAATAAGGATTAGGAATTAATTTGGGTTGCGCTATATCTATCAAAGAGTATACAATAATTATGGATTTGGTAAATCAAATCCATGGTTTAATAACGAACCGTGTTAACTTACCATAACAACAACTCAATTCCTATCGAATTCCTATATTGGAATTCCTATAGGATAGAACATACACAGGGTGTACGCATTATATATGAATGAAACATATTCATTAACCTAAGCATGCCCTCAATTTTCTTTAATGAGTTGATATTATATTAATTGAATATCCTTTTTGTTTTACGAGATTTTTGCTAAAGTTTCATTTACGCCTAATTAACATCGAGTAGACCCTGTTATTGTGAGAATTCTTAATTCAAGAGTTATAGGGAGGGACTTATGTCACCACAAACAGAAACTAAAGCAGGTGTTGGATTTCAAGCTGGTGTTAAAGATTATAAATTGACTTACTACACCCCAGAGTATGAAACTAAGGATACTGATATCTTGGCAGCATTCCGAGTAAGTCCTCAGCCTGGGGTTCCGCCCGAAGAAGCAGGGGCTGCAGTAGCTGCCGAATCTTCTACTGGTACATGGACAACTGTTTGGACTGATGGACTTACCAGTCTTGATCGTTACAAAGGACGATGCTATCACATCGAGCCTGTTGCTGGGGAAGACAACCAATGGATCTGTTATGTAGCTTATCCATTAGACCTATTTGAAGAGGGTTCCGTTACTAACATGTTTACTTCCATTGTAGGTAACGTATTTGGTTTCAAAGCCCTACGTGCTCTACGTTTGGAGGATCTACGAATTCCCCCTACTTATTCAAAAACTTTCCAAGGCCCGCCTCATGGTATCCAAGTTGAAAGAGATAAGTTGAACAAGTACGGTCGTCCTTTATTGGGATGTACTATTAAACCAAAATTGGGATTATCCGCAAAAAATTATGGTAGAGCGTGTTATGAGTGTCTACGTGGTGGACTTGATTTTACCAAAGATGATGAAAACGTAAACTCACAACCATTTATGCGCTGGAGAGACCGTTTTGTCTTTTGTGCCGAAGCTATTTATAAATCACAGGCCGAAACCGGTGAAATCAAGGGGCATTACTTGAATGCGACTGCGGGTACATGTGAAGAAATGATTAAGAGAGCTGTATTTGCAAGAGAATTAGGGGTTCCTATTGTAATGCATGACTACTTAACTGGGGGATTCACCGCAAATACTACTTTGGCTCATTATTGCCGCGACAATGGCCTACTTCTTCACATTCACCGTGCAATGCATGCAGTTATTGATAGACAGAAAAATCATGGTATGCATTTCCGTGTATTAGCTAAAGCATTGCGTATGTCTGGGGGAGATCATATCCACTCCGGTACAGTAGTAGGTAAGTTAGAAGGGGAACGCGAAATGACTTTAGGTTTTGTTGATTTATTGCGCGATGATTTTATTGAAAAAGATCGTGCTCGCGGTATCTTTTTCACTCAGGACTGGGTATCCATGCCAGGTGTTATACCGGTAGCTTCAGGTGGTATTCATGTTTGGCATATGCCAGCTCTGACCGAAATCTTTGGGGACGATTCTGTATTACAATTTGGTGGAGGAACTTTAGGACATCCTTGGGGAAATGCACCTGGTGCAGCAGCTAATCGAGTGGCTTTAGAAGCCTGTGTACAAGCTCGTAACGAAGGGCGCGATCTTGCTCGCGAAGGTAATGAAATTATCCGAGCAGCTTGCAAATGGAGTCCTGAACTAGCCGCAGCTTGTGAAGTATGGAAGGCGATCAAATTCGAGTTCGAGCCGGTAGATACTATTGATTAACTAGATAAAACTAAAGATAAAGAAGGTATAAATAAAAAAGAAACGAAATAAAAAGAGAAAAAAATCAGTTATGAAATGCAGTAATTCTTCTTTATTCTTCTAATTGATTGCAATTAAACTCGGCTCAATCTTTTTTAGAAAAAAAAGATTGAGCCGAATAAAAATAGATCATGATATGATCATGAGACTTGACAAATTGAGATTCGTCTATTCTATATATCTAGAATATATATATTAAGGTATAATACAATAAAGAAATACAAATAAAATAATAAAATAATAAAATATAGTATTATCATATGATAATGATAATGGAATCAAATACGCAGTATTTACAGAAAAAAGTCTTCGTTTATTGGGAAAGAATCAATATACTTTTAATGTCGAATCGGGATTCACTAAGACAGAAATAAAGCATTGGGTCGAACTCTTCTTTGGTGTTAAGGTGGTAGCTGTGAATAGCCATCGACTACCTGGAAAAGGTAGAAGAATAGGACCTATTCTGGGCCATACAATGCATTACAGACGTATGATCATTACCCTTCAACCGGGTTATTCTATTCCACTTCTAGATAGAGAAAAAAACTAAAGGAGAATGAATGAAAAAAGACATAGTTTGGAAGTTAGACCTTTTTATAGGACTCTCTTTCAATTTCAAAAAAGAGGACGTTTGAAACTTTTAACAGGCGTAATCGTGAGTCAACAAGTGACTCGAACTGTGTGTAAAAAAAGAAGCATTTTTTTTTTTTCAAAATGCTAGAACTAGATAAGGAAGTTTTCTATAACCTTGAGAAAAAGGATAAAAAGGTAGTTTTTTTTTAGTTTATGACTCCGATCAAGAGCGAGAAATCCTTGATTTGGGATTGGACATAGAACCTGGACCCATCGTAGAGACGTTTAGTTCAAAAGAAAGGATCGTATCCTGATGGTAAGAATTATACTTTCGTGGAAATACAGCGCTATAGACTTCAATGCGGTAGAGTAGACGTTTTGTTTCTAATTTTTCTGGACCAAACCTCCGCTCCGACCCAACGATACAATGAATTTTTTCTGTTCATATTCATAAATAAAAAAGATTCGGAATCGCAATGCTACTATATGCGTCCAGAGGAGTATTTGGAATAATATTCTTCTATAATCCATTATTGCGGGGGGTCTTACTAACAGGGCTTCGCTGCACGGGACAGGTCTTCGTCGAAAAGCTAACTCCACCCGGCATTTTCATACCCTTTCTTTGGGTGGTATATCGCCTTTTAAAGTCTAAGAGGGTAGTAGGGGATCTATAGTAGGTAAGATAATTTGCCCTTTGATTTTGATTGAATATACTATTTTTCCGCCTTTACCACGCATTATTGTATGCGCTTCTAGAGAAGTATGTATGCAGGAAGTAAATTCTAACCGCTTTCTTTTGAATCCAATTTCAAATTAGATTAGAAAGATAGAAAGGCCATGAGGATGGGAAAATCAAAATAAAATCTTTTTAATTAGTTCTCCTTTTTTGGAATTTTCTTATTATCCTTTCATTTTTTTTACAGAATATTTTTCAAACTAAAAATAAAAAATACAATACAATAGTCAATATTCCTTATAATAGATATACTTAATTATATCATAAGAATCTTAAGATATTTTTCGACTAGATAGAAATAGTAAATTTGAATTGAGACACCTATTCCATGACGGATTTAAACTTACCTTCTATTTTCGTGCCTTTAGTAGGCTTAGTATTTCCGGCAATTGCAATGACTTCTTTATTTCTTTATGTGCAAAAAAATAAGATTGTCTAGTATTTTTTAGTGTAAGTAATATAATATGGTAGGGTATGTGGCTTTTTCTACACACACTTTCTACACACAAATGAAAAACGGTTATGGATGCGGATATAGGCTACGAGCATAAATGCATGAATATGCAGAGCCAGGTATAGCGAGTTTTATTTTATTTATTTTAATTGAATCAACGAATATTTTTTGAATAGAAAGTCAATGTATCTAACCTATTATTTCACAGGAGTACTAGTTGCTGAAGGCGATTTCAGAATCAAAAAAAGTAAAGTCAAAATTATTTAGCTTATTCTCTCAATTTCAATCGACCGCTGCTGGATTTAGTATATCTAATATGAATTGGCGATCAGAACACATATGGGTAGAACTTCTAAAAGGTTCTCGAAAAAGGGGTAATTTTTTCTGGGCCTGTATTCTTTTTCTAGGTTCACTAGGATTCTTATCGGTTGGGATTTCCAGTTATCTTGGTAAGAATATTATATCTATACTTCCATCTCAAGAAATTCTTTTTTTTCCGCAGGGGGTCGTGATGTCTTTCTACGGAATCGCAGGCCTATTCATTAGCTCCTACTTGTGGTGTACTATTTTGTGGAATGTAGGTAGTGGTTATGACCGATTCGATAGAAAAGAGGGAATAGTGTGCATTTTTCGTTGGGGATTCCCTGGAATAAAACGTCGCGTCTTCCTTCGATTCCTTATGCGGGATATCCAATCAATTAGAATTCAGGTTAAAGAGGGTCTTTATCCTCGTCGTATTCTTTATATGGAAATCCGGGGCCAGGGGATCATTCCCTTGACTCGTACTGATGATAAATTTTTTACTCCACGAGAAATTGAACAAAAAGCTGCCGAATTGGCCTATTTCTTGCGCGTACCAATTGAAGTATTTTGAGGTATCTTTTTTGAACTGAGTTGAATGAAGAAAAGAAGAATTGGAAGAAGAAAAGTTTTCTCAACACAGGGAGGAAGTCCCTTCTAAATTGGATTTGTTATTGTAAGGGGATTTTTAAGTATTTATCTAAAGGAAGGAACAAACGAGGATAAGAGAAATTTGCTTTTAATTTTTTTTTATCCAAGTTAGATATATCGCATACTATTCTTCCTTTTTCATCCGAAAGGGCTTTTTTTTTATTCTATTTCACTATTTCATTCCATCTAGATCTAAGAAAGAACCCAATGCACTGAAATTCCACTAATAACTAATATACAAAAAAGAAGAATAGATACAGGGTATCAAACCTATAGAGTTTTTGCTTCAAAGAAATAGAAATATCATGAAATAGAAATATCATCATATAGAGTCAGGGAATGGAATAGAGTCAGCGAATGAAGCATATTCATTAACAACTCCATTTACAGATCAAAAATGAAAAAAAAGAAAGCATTGCCTTCTTTACTATATCTTGTATTTATCGTACTTTTGCCTTGGGGGGTCTCTTCCTCATTTAACAAATGTCTGGAACTTTGGATTAAGAATTGGTGGAATACCAGGCAATCCGAAACTCTCTTAACTGATATTCAAGAGAAAAGGATTCTAGAAAGATTCATAGAATTAGAAGAACTTTCTCTCTTGGACGAGATGATAAAAGGGAAACTAAAGACACATGTACAAAAACCTCCTACAGGAATACACAAGGAAATAATACAATGGGTCAAAATAAATAATGAGGATCATCTCCATACCATTTTGCATTTCTCGACAAATATAATCTGTTTGGCTATTCTAAGTGGTTCTTTTTTTCTGGGTAAAGAGGAACTTGTCATTTTGAATTCTTGGGTTCAGGAATTCTTCTATAATTTAAATGACTCAATAAAAGCTTTTTTTATTCTTTTAGTTACTGATTTTTTTGTTGGATTTCACTCCACCCGTGGTTGGGAACTAGTAATTCGTTGGGTCTACAACGATTTTGGATGGGCTCCTAACGAGCTTATTTTCACTATTTTTGTTTGTAGTTTTCCAGTAATTCTAGATACATGTTTGAAATTTTGGGTCTTTTTTTGTTTAAATCGTCTATCTCCTTCGCTTGTAGTCATTTATCATTCAATTAGTGAAGCATAAATTCATTTGATCTCCCGATATTAATATTAATCAAATTAGCAAGCATCTTTTTTTAGAAAGAAAGCCCTTTTCCATTTTAGCAAAATTCTTTCTATTTATACCTACTTTAAGGTATTCATCATTGCAGTACAACTGTTGCAGTAGAATGACAACAGATTCGTGTATAGGGAACTAGATTAGCTTAGCTACCTATCTAATTTATTGTAGAAATTCTGGGATCTGCGATTGGACATGGAAAATAGAAATACTTTTTCTTGGGTAAAGGAACAGATAACTCGATCGATTTCTGTATCGATCATGATATACGTAATAACTCGGACATCTATTTCAAATGCATATCCCATTTTTGCGCAGCAGGGTTATGAAAACCCACGAGAAGCAACTGGACGAATTGTATGTGCCAATTGCCATTTAGCTAGCAAGCCCGTCGATATTGAAGTTCCCCAAGCTGTGCTTCCCGATACTGTATTTGAAGCAGTTCTTCGAATTCCTTATGATATGCAATTGAAACAAGTTCTTGCTAATGGAAAAAAGGGAGGGTTGAATGTAGGTGCTGTTCTTATTTTGCCCGAGGGATTCGAATTAGCGCCGCCCGATCGTATTTCCCCTGAGTTAAAAGAAAAGATAGGAAATCTTGCTTTTCAGAGTTATCGTCCCGATAAAAAAAACATTCTTGTGATAGGCCCTGTTCCCGGTAAGAAATATAGTGAAATTGTCTTTCCCATTCTTTCCCCTGATCCTGCTACGAAGAAAGATGCTCATTTCTTAAAATATCCCATATATGTAGGGGGAAACCGAGGAAGAGGACAGATCTATCCTGATGGTAGCAAGAGTAACAATACAGTCTATAATGCTACGTCAACAGGTATAGTAAGAAAAATACTACGTAAAGAAAAGGGGGGGTATGAAATATCCATAGTTGATGCATCAGATGGACGCCAAGTGATTGATATTATACCTCCCGGACCAGAACTTCTTGTTTCAGAGGGGGAATCCATCAAGCTTGATCAACCATTAACAAGCAATCCTAATGTGGGAGGTTTTGGTCAGGGGGACGCAGAAATCGTGCTTCAGGATCCATTACGTGTCCAAGGCCTTTTGTTCTTCTTCGCATCCGTTATTTTGGCACAAGTTTTTTTGGTTCTCAAAAAGAAACAGTTTGAAAAGGTTCAATTGTACGAAATGAATTTCTAGGTCCCGGGATTTCTTACCATCAAGTTGGTAAAAAGCCTCGATTTATTGGCAATTGCTAGAATTATCTATGATCTATTTTGGAAATCCTTTTTTTGTTTAGACTGCTTTTTGTTTATGAGATGTCTGGAATTCCTTATTTATATCCCATGCAAAAGAAGAGAATCCAAGGCAAAGGCGAGAACAATCAAATTAAAATTTCTTCTTTTTCGGAGGGATTGCAGGTCTTCTTAATCGTCTATTCGGCACAAGAAAAAGCCTTTTTCTTGTGCCGATTCTTCTTGTATCAAAATAAGAATCCTTTTTCTTCCTAATTCGTCAAAGATTACTATTTCTTCTTTATTCGGGTCTGTCTCTTGGACCTCTTTTTCTTTTGCTTAGGTTTAGCCGAGGTAGTGGACAAACAGAGGGGAAGAAAATATGGCGGGGGAAAAATTTCTTGTGATTGTGAGCAAATTGCTTGGCTTGTTTAATTAAGTTCAACTTCAAATTTACAGAAATTTTGCAAAAAAAAAGTAAACTCTTCCATTGAAGGTTTTTTTATTTTTAGGCTAGTTGAATAGTTTTGATTAAGGTTTTATTAGTTTATTACTCGAAACTAAATCAAGGATTTTCAGGATACTTCCTTCGTGGAATAAGATATTGGATCCTCGAGTGATCTCTTTTTCTTGTTGCTTCATAAGAGTGAATCGAATAGATTCAATTCGCGTTATAAGAGTAAAATAAAAATTCCGCGGGTCCTTTCCGCTCTAATCAGATAAAGGGGGGTAAGGACCCGCTAAGCTCCTACTTTTTCATGTTTACAATCTGGTCCCTCCGATTACTATAGAGATGAACCCAATCCAGAATATGAACCATAAAAGAAAACACCTACTAAACCAATCACAGCAATACCAGCTACAGTACCTATCAGCCAAAGAGGAATTCTTCCAGTAGTATCGGCCATTTCCCCTACTTTCCTCCACATTTTATCAATTGGTCATGCTAGAGACAAAAACAGTCATGGGTAGTTATAAGGATGGTATCCTTCCAAATGGGATAAGAGAATTCTTATTAGTCTCTTTCTTTCTCTCAATTGAAGAAGTAATTGGAAAATAAAACAGCAAGTACAAAAATGAGTAATAAACCCCAGTATAGACTGGTACGATTCAATTCAACATTTTGTTCATTCGGGTTTGATTGTGTCATAGTTCTATAGTTGGAATTTGTTTTATCGTTGGATGAACTGCATTGCTGATATTGATCCCAAGAAAAAAACAGTAGGTACAGCTAGTCCGTGAATAGCCAGCCATCGCACTGTAAAAATAGGATAGGTTCGATCTATGGTCATTGAGGGCCTCCTAAAAGGATC
>NW_028260153.1:0-46855 GCF_056163025.1 Triticum urartu | reverse complement strand
GAAACCAAATACGTTACCTACAATGGAAGTAAACATGTTAGTAACGGAACCCTCTTCAAATAGGTCTAATGGATAAGCTACATAACAGATCCATTGGTTGTCTTCCCCAGCAACAGGCTCGATGTGATAGCATCGTCCTTTGTAACGATCAAGACTGGTAAGTCCATCAGTCCAAACAGTTGTCCATGTACCAGTAGAAGATTCGGCAGCTACTGCAGCCCCTGCTTCTTCGGGCGGAACCCCAGGCTGAGGACTTACTCGGAATGCTGCCAAGATATCAGTATCCTTAGTTTCATACTCTGGGGTGTAGTAAGTCAATTTATAATCTTTAACACCAGCTTGAAATCCAACACCTGCTTTAGTTTCTGTTTGTGGTGACATAAGTCCCTCCCTATAACTCTTGAATTAAGAATTCTCACAATAACAGGGTCTACTCGATGTTAATTAGGCGTAAATGAAACTTTAGCAAAAATCTCGTAAAACAAAAAGGATATTCAATTAATATAATATCAACTCATTAAAGAAAATTGAGGGCATGCTTAGGTTAATGAATATGTTTCATTCATATATAATGCGTACACCCTGTGTATGTTCTATCCTATAGGAATTCCAATATAGGAATTCGATAGGAATTGAGTTGTTGTTATGGTAAGTTAACACGGTTCGTTATTAAACCATGGATTTGATTTACCAAATCCATAATTATTGTATACTCTTTGATAGATATAGCGCAACCCAAATTAATTCCTAATCCTTATTTTACAAGTTCTTAATAGTTCTCTTTTCTTATTTTGAATGCAAATACCTAACTAAATACTAATAAAATTCTTTGTTGACAGCAATCTATGCTTCACAGTAGTATATATTTTGTATATCGAAGTCCTAGATAGGAAAGTAGAGTAGGCACAGATCCTCCACAAAAGGCAAAATGTATATGAAAAAAAAGATTGATTGAACTTTCCAATGGACTCATTCCATGAGTAAACGATTGAATGGGATTCGCTTGGGCAACGAAATCAAGTCCTGGTCCCCTTTTCTCTCTTATTGAATTAACTAATTCATTTCCTTTTTACTTTTGGATTTTTTTTGATTTGATTTGGCATTATTCAACAATAAAAAAAGAAAAATTTCGACAAATTCCTTTTTTTTAATTATGTGATAATTATGAGAACCAATCCTACTACTTCTCCTCCCGGGGTTTCCACAATTGAAGAAAAAAGTACAGGTCGTATCGATCAAATTATTGGACCCGTGCTGGATGTCACTTTTCCCCCAGGCAAGTTACCTTATATTTATAACGCTTTGGTAGTCCAGAGTAGAGACACTGCCGATAAGCAAATTAATGTGACTTGTGAGGTACAACAATTATTAGGAAATAATCGAGTTAGAGCTGTAGCTATGAGTGCTACGGACGGGTTGATGAGAGGAATGGAAGTGATTGACACGGGAGCTCCTCTCAGTGTTCCGGTCGGTGGAGCTACTCTCGGACGAATTTTCAACGTTCTTGGGGAGCCTGTTGACAATTTGGGTCCTGTAGATAGTAGTGCAACGTTCCCTATTCATAGATCTGCGCCTGCCTTTATCGAGTTAGATACGAAATTATCCATCTTTGAAACAGGTATTAAGGTCGTCGATCTTTTAGCTCCTTATCGACGTGGAGGAAAAATAGGACTATTTGGGGGGGCTGGAGTAGGTAAAACAGTACTGATCATGGAATTAATCAATAACATTGCTAAAGCTCATGGGGGCGTATCCGTATTCGGTGGAGTAGGGGAACGGACTCGTGAAGGAAATGATCTTTATATGGAAATGAAGGAATCCGGAGTAATTAATGAAAAAAATATTGAGGAATCAAAGGTAGCTCTAGTCTATGGCCAAATGAATGAACCACCGGGAGCTCGTATGAGAGTTGGTTTAACTGCCCTAACTATGGCGGAATATTTCCGAGATGTTAATAAGCAAGACGTGCTTTTATTTATCGATAATATCTTTCGTTTTGTTCAAGCAGGATCAGAGGTATCCGCTTTATTAGGGAGAATGCCCTCCGCAGTGGGTTATCAACCTACTCTTAGTACAGAAATGGGTTCTTTGCAAGAAAGAATTGCTTCTACTAAAAAGGGATCTATAACTTCGATTCAAGCAGTTTATGTACCTGCAGACGATTTGACCGACCCTGCCCCTGCCACAACATTTGCACATTTGGATGCTACTACCGTACTTTCCAGAGGATTAGCTTCCAAGGGTATTTATCCAGCAGTAGATCCTTTAGATTCAACCTCGACTATGTTACAGCCTCGGATCGTTGGCAACGAACATTATGAAACTGCGCAAAGAGTTAAGGAAACTTTACAACGTTACAAAGAACTTCAGGACATTATCGCAATTCTTGGCTTGGATGAATTATCGGAAGAGGATCGTTTAACTGTAGCAAGAGCAAGAAAAATTGAGCGTTTCTTATCACAACCGTTCTTTGTGGCAGAAGTTTTTACTGGTTCTCCAGGAAAGTATGTTGCTCTTGCGGAAACTATTAGGGGATTTCAACTAATCCTTTCCGGAGAATTAGACGGCCTACCTGAACAGGCTTTTTATTTGGTGGGTAACATCGATGAAGCTAGCACGAAAGCTATAACCTTAGAAGAGGAGAACAAATCGAAGAAATGAAATTAAATCTTTATGTACTGACTCCTAAGCGAATTATTTGGGATTGTGAAGTGAAAGAAATCATTTTATCCACTAATAGTGGCCAAATTGGCGTATTACCAAACCACGCCCCCATTAACACAGCAGTAGATATGGGTCCTTTGAGAATACGCCTCCTCAACGACCAATGGTTAACAGCGATTCTGTGGAGCGGTTTTGCGAGAATAGTTAATAATGAGATCATCATTTTAGGAAATGATGCGGAACTGGGTAGTGATATTGATCCGGAAGAAGCTCAAAAGGCACTTGAAATAGCCGAAGCTAACTTGAGTAAAGCTGAGGGTACGAAAGATTTGGTTGAAGCGAAGCTCGCTCTCAGACGAGCTAGGATACGAATCGAGGCTGTCAATTGGATTCCCCCATCCAATTGAAGACAATCCAGTGGTTTATAGTTGATACAAAGAAAAAGGGAAGAGGGGTAGAAAAAGTTATTAGATAGCGAAGCGAAGTAAGTCCAATGCTATCTAGTAATTTTTCTACCTACTTACCTACTATTGGATTTGAACCAATGACTCCCGCCGTATGAAAGCAATACTCTAACCACTGAGTTAAGTAGGCAATTTATCACCACAAAGGAAGACCCATTACTTCGATCGATTATATATTGAATCCCTTTTCTAAGCAATACCGCTCTGTTATTGGTCTGTTATATACTAAATACTAAACTAAATACTAAACAGATACAGATCAAAGGGGTATCCTCTGGCATTAGAAAATATTCATCTTGACAAGAAATTATCTATATGTTAAGATATCTCTGATAAGGGCTATAGCTCAGTTCGGTAGAGCAACTCGTTTACACGTGCGCCAATGCTTTTCAAAGGAGCTTATTATGCAATGAACATAATCGATCTTATTGCAAAATCAATGTCTTACTTCATAGATTCGAGAGAATAGGAGAACAGTAGCCTGACAAACAGTCGGTTCAGTCCGATTCAGGTGCCAATTCAGGTGCCTAATCAAATAGAACCCTTATGGATTTGCTAGTTGATAAGGTAAATATCCAGCCCACTAAATGCTAGGCGTAATGAGGATAAGGGCCTCCAAAAAACTTCTTTTCGTTCTATGAACTTTAAGGTGTATGAAGTCTCATAGTTAACTCTTGCAGTGGAACGATAGAGACTCCATTTCACTTAGGTTGATTTAATTTAGACCGGAGGCAGACCTAAGTCAAGGTAATCCTCCTTTGAAACACTTTGGTATTGCTCCTAGATAGATCATAATACAAAAAATCAATCAGAGCACAGGGAGCCATCTCATTATCTTTCCGTAAAGAAAAACTATGGTGGACTAACTGATCTTTAAATCAGTTTATGAAAGAGCCCAATGCAAAAAAATGCATGTTGGGTCTTTGAAACAGTTCAAATCATTTCGATAATAATCCGTTTGATCTGTTTTACCGAGAAGGTCTACGGTTCGAATCCGTATAGCCCTAATATGCCCTTTTTTAGATTTTAGGATCTCTATCCTATGTTTTCTTTAGTTTAGTATAGTTTTCATTTTCTCATTAGTATTTGTTTATAGACTGGATAGGCGCCTGCGACATAGAATAGAGATAAAAGCATTACCAAAGGCTCATTCATCGAAAATCAAAATCATACAGACAGGAAAAGAAAAACGAATTTCTATCAAATCAATAGAAGAAAGGATCCTTTCCCTGATTTGAATCCCGTCCTCCTTCAAATAGGATATCTCTAGACTTCCCTATAATAACTGCAATGATTTTATCCATTTTGCGAATTCCTACTTTGTTTTAAGTATATTTATTACTTTGTTTATAGATACATTATGTAAATTGATCAACTTTAAATAGAAAAAATAAAGTAAAGAGTAAATAAGAAAACAGAATATTCTGTCTCATAGTTCTGAAATAGAGTTCTTTATTTTTATTTTATAGTATTACTTCTCATTAATTATACTGCATAGATTAGTCCTACTATCTTAATTAGGTTCTAATTTAGTAGTATTCTCATTTTTATTTAATAGTCTCTTATTATTTTATTATTAAATATTAAATAAAGGATAGAGCTATTCTTTTTTCTAGAGATTCTAGAGAAAGCGAGACAAAGTGAAACGAGAAAGTTTTCTTTATATAAGAATTAGATCTACATACACCATATCTAAATAGAATGGAAATCCAAAAGAAAGGGAGTTGGGATTCCATTGGATGAATCTTTAAAGAAGATGCAGCACAGAGGAAACAAAGGCTAAACTTAAACTAAGCGCTTTTGTTTGAACAAAAAAGATTCTTGTTTCACCGAGGAAAAGAGAGAAGTTCTGGATAAATTGACAATGCTGAATTGAATTGACTAATTTAAGTTCCGCCTATTCCACATTAATGGGAGTACATTATGTTTCTGCTTCACGAATATGATATTTTTTGGACATTTCTAATAATAGCAAGCCTTATTCCTATTTTGGCATTTTCGATTTCAGGACTTTTAGCCCCGGTTAGTGAAGGACCAGAGAAGCTTTCTAGTTATGAATCGGGTATAGAACCCATGGGAGGGGCTTGGGTACAATTCCGAATACGCTATTATATGTTTGCGCTCGTTTTTGTTGTTTTTGATGTGGAAACCGTCTTTCTATACCCTTGGGCAATGAGTTTCGACGTATTGGGTGTATCCGTTTTTATCGAAGCTTTGATTTTCGTGCTTATCTTAGTTGTTGGTTTAGTTTATGCATGGCGAAAAGGAGCCTTGGAATGGTCTTAACTGAATATTTAGACAAAAAAAAAGAAGGAAAAGATTCTATTGAGACAGTTATGAATTTGATTGAGTTTCCCTTACTTGACCAAACAAGTTCCAATTCTGTTATTTCAACTACACCAAATGATCTTTCGAATTGGTCAAGACTCTCCAGTTTATGGCCCCTTCTATACGGTACCAGTTGTTGTTTCATTGAATTTGCTTCATTAATAGGCTCACGATTCGACTTTGATCGTTATGGATTGGTACCAAGATCAAGTCCTAGGCAAGCAGACCTAATTTTAACAGCCGGTACGGTAACAATGAAAATGGCTCCCTCTTTAGTGAGATTATACGAGCAAATGCCTGAACCAAAATACGTCATTGCTATGGGAGCCTGTACTATTACAGGGGGAATGTTCAGTACGGATTCCTATAGTACTGTTCGGGGAGTTGATAAGTTAATTCCTGTGGATGTCTACTTGCCGGGCTGCCCACCTAAACCGGAGGCAGTTATAGATGCCCTAACAAAACTTCGTAAGAAGATATCGCGAGAAATAGTTGAGGATCAAACTCTATCTCAAAATAAAAATAGATGTTTTACTACCAGTCACAAGCTTTATGTTAGGCGCAGTACTCATACAGGAACTTATGAGCAAGAATTGCTCTATCAATCACCATCTACATTAGATATATCTTCTGAAACTTTTTTCAAATCCAAAAGTTCAGTACCTTCCTACAAATTAGTGAATTAGGAGAGGGGCTCTTTTGTGTAGAAAAATAAAAAGCAGGGCAATCTTTCAAACTTGCATCCGAAATGTGAAATATTTATACAAAGAGGGAGAGATGAAGACAATGCAGCAGGGTTGGTTATCTAATTGGCTAGTCAAACATGAGGTGGTTCATAGATCTTTGGGCTTTGATCACCGAGGAATAGAGACTTTACAAATAAAAGCAGGGGATTGGGATTCCATTGCTGTCATTTTATATGTATATGGTTACAATTATTTACGCTCCCAATGTGCTTATGATGTAGCACCCGGTGGATCTTTAGCTAGCGTGTATCATCTTACGAGAATACAATATGGTATAGATAATCCAGAAGAAGTCTGCATAAAAGTCTTTGCCCAAAAGGATAATCCTAGAATTCCGTCTGTCTTCTGGATTTGGAGAAGTGCCGATTTTCAAGAACGCGAATCTTATGATATGGTGGGAATCTCTTATGATAATCATCCGCGCCTTAAACGTATCCTAATGCCTGAAAGTTGGATAGGCTGGCCCTTACGTAAGGATTATATAACCCCCAATTTTTATGAAATACAAGATGCTCATTGAATGATAAGAAATTCATGCTCACTTATACAACACAACTCCAGATTTTATTCAAGTCAAGGAATATTTTTAGGTTCTTTTCCTAGATGAAACGGAATACCTATTTATAATTAATTCCTAATTATACAAAAGCATTCCAGATAGACTGAGCAAAAAAAGGGTTTCATTTGGATTCCCCTATTTTGAAAATCGCATATTAATTTCCTTCATATGAACAGAAAAATAGGATGACTCAAAGAAGTTCTCTACCAGGAACTTTGTACCGCGCACATTACTTAGCACAACTAGGAAAATAAGATAAGATAAAGATAAGCAAGACTAAAAAAATATTCGTCGGAATAGCGGAATACAAAATTAAGAAACGCAAAAAAATAAAGGGGAATCTCACCCCCTTCTTTATCATAAAGAAAAGATATATTTTAAAACTTCTTTAAAAAGAAAAAGAAGTGCCTCTATATTTATATTATAGATTTATCCACTTAGATGAATAAATATTATTACATGAATATGTATCACAATCCATCTCGAGGTATTTGGATCAATACCTATTCGGTGGATCTTTTTTTTTTTTTTCTCTGCCAGGAACCAGATTTGAACTGGTGACACGAGGATTTTCAGTCCTCTGCTCTACCAACTGAGCTATCCTGACCTTTTCTTGTGCATCATCCTAGTAGAGTATTTGTATCTATGTCAATTAAAAGGACTAAAAATTAATTAAAGTATTTCAAATTTTAAATTTGAAAATGGGGGGGGTAGTCCTATGCATTGTGCATGGTTTACTTAAATAAAACTTAAAAATAGAGTGAATAACCAAGATTTCTTGCCGATACTCTAATAAAAAAGAAATCTATTCAATGAATAGGATAAGATCCATTGAGTTCTCTTCGCATTCCTTTGTGAAAGAGTAGAATGAGAAAGCTAATGAATCTTAAACCCATTGCATTGATAAAAAGAAAAAAAAGTGCATTGATAAAAAGAAAAAAAAAAAGAGGATAAATAATAATAATATAGTATAGTTAGGGAATAAAAGAGGATTTGGGGATAGAGGGACTTGAACCCTCACAACTTATAAAGTCGACGGATTTTCCTTTTACTAGAAATTTCATTGTTGTCAGTATTGACATGTAGAATGGGACTCTCTCTTTGTCCTCGTCCGATTAATCCACTTTTTTAAAGATCTCGAAAACTTTGAATTTTAATTGAAGAATTTGATTATTCAATATTCGATTGGAGTGGATTCACAATAATGAAAAAAAAAAATTATGATATGAGTTTTTTATTTCATAATCATTATCATTTCTAATTTCATTTTTAAAAAAGATAAAGAACCTATATTATAATTAGAATATAATATGAGTTCTGTGATTAATCGTTTGCTATGTCAGTATCTATACGTGTTTATTAAATGTATAAGGTATAAAACCCCTCTTTCTCTAATTTAGAACTAGAAGGAATTCCACTAACAACACAACGTAATTAACTCGATTCGTTAGAACAGCTTCCATTGAGTCTCTGCACCTATCCTTTTCCTTTGTATTCTAGTTCGAGAACCCCTTGTTTTCTCAAAACACGGATTTGGCTCAGGATTGCCCTTTTTTAATTCCAGGGTTTCTCTGAATTTGGAAGTTACCACTTAGCAGGTTTCCATACCAAGGCTCAATACAATCAAGTCCGTAGCGTCTACCGATTTCGCCATATCCCCATTTCCCTCTTCTTTGAGACCAGGATTCCTTGTGTAATTTCATCCATCTCTTAGTTTTTTTTTTGAATCATTGAGTTCATCACTCAACGTAGTCTAGCAGTTCAGTTCGACTCTATTTGAGAGACCTCGCTTGCTTATTGCAATTCAGAATTGAATTGATTCTATCCTTGATGTATTTGCAATTCAATCCGAATCAATATATCCAAAAGTTTTTATCTCCCCCACCTCCCGTCTTACTTTTTTATAGTATTCAAAATTATACTATAACGCTTGATATTTATTCTTTTTTTCTAATCAGAATTAGCAATTTTATTTACTCTGACTCTATGTTCCCCTTAGTGAAATATTAATCCTCAAATTATTAACAAATAATAAAGTCTATAATGATCGAATGAAAATACCAATAAATTCTATAATTTTATTTTTTAATATCCTATAGTTAAGCATATCAAGCTAACTTTATCTTTAAGAAGTTTTAGTATTTTTTTATTTTTATAAGTATAACTTCAAATTTAGAACTAGTTAATAGCTAAGATTAATAACTAATATCTGAGATTTTACGGATTTCCTATACTATACCTATTTCTATTTGTTACACTATTTCCGTTATGTAAGCCCACTTAGCTCAGAGGTTAGAGCATCGCATTTGTAATGCGAGGGTCATCGGTTCAAATCCGATAGTCGGCTTTTTTTTCTCTATCGATGTTCTACGAACAAGAATCTCTTTTTTTCCGAATTAAATGGAGAATCCAGGATCTTTTATGTTTTTTACCTTACAATTTTGCTAGATACAAAACAATAAAATAAATAATATATATACAAAAAAAAAAGATTTTGATGAAATTCCATTTTTTGGGGTACTTTAGTTGATTTTACTCTGTTTATCCTGTAGTTTAATTCAGTTTTAATTTCGATGTATTCTGTAATGTAAATACAATGAAATTAATTGTGTAAAATGAAATTTCAATAAAATAAAAAAAGGAGTCTTCATGTCCCGTTATCGAGGACCTCGTTTAAAAAAAATACGCCGTCTGGGAGCTTTACCAGGACTCACTAGAAAAACACCTAAATCCGGAAGTAATCTTAAAAAAAAATTCAATTCTGGGAAAAAGGAGCAATATCGTATTCGTCTTCAAGAAAAACAGAAATTGCGTTTTCATTATGGTCTGACAGAACGACAATTACTTAGATATGTACATATCGCTGGAAAAGCAAAAAGGTCAACAGGCCAGGTTTTACTACAATTACTTGAAATGCGTTTGGATAATATCCTTTTTCGATTGGGTATGGCTTCAACCATTCCTGGGGCCCGCCAATTAGTCAACCATAGACATATTTTAGTTAATGGTCGTATAGTCAATATACCAAGTTTTCGTTGCAAACCCCGAGATATTATTACTACGAAAGATAACCAAAGATCAAAAGGTCTGGTTCAAAATTATATTGCTTCATCGGACCCGGGGAAATTGCCAAAGCATTTGGCGATTGACACGTTGGAATATAAAGGACTAGTAAATAAAATCCTAGATAGGAAGTGGGTCGGTCTCAAAATAAATGAGTTGTTAGTTGTAGAATATTACTCTCGTCAGACTTGAACTTAACGAAAAAAGGAAAGGTTCATAGAATTTTCTTCCCCTTCCCCTTTCCCCGAACTAAATCGCCCTAAGACCATTACCATTAATTTGTATTTTCCCATCAACTAGCTAAAATTGATTAACCCTAGGATTAGGATCCTTTTTTCTTTTTTCCTCTATGTGTATTTTACATACCACAGTAATTTGCTATAGAGAATTTCTAATTTCTATTAAATCAAAATAAGATAATATAAGATATTATATTATTGCTGGAAAAAATTGTTATTTGATTTGATACATTGTGATCCTTAACGTTGATGAATTAAGAAAAACGGAAAGAGAGGGATTCGAACCCTCGGTAAACAAAAGTCTACATAGCAGTTCCAATGCTACGCCTTGAACCGCTCGGCCATCTCTCCTACATAACTTATTATGGAAAATAAACTGAGTGAATAGCGAGTTTTCTTATTCCTGCAGTACAGGTACAACCGCAACCACTCGGGGGTTCCATAGTTCTATTGGAAAAATTCCTTTTGATCTAAGTGGAAGGATACAGGATTTTTTACTAGAAATTGCGCTCGCTATAAAATAAAAGTTTTAATTTGGGTTTTCCCGCAACTAAAGAAAAAGAAAATGGAAGAATTCTTCTTATTGCATAATAAAATAAAGAAACCTTAGAATTCCGTTTGCATAAGATACGCTACACCATACTATCGAAATCAAAAATAGGGTATGAGACAATTAATAACTTTGAAAACACGAAATAGTTGATAACATAAGTTGTTGTTCAGAAATAGGAAAGTGGAATGAAATCCAGTCTTAGTCAAATATTTCATATCTCTTCGTGTCCAAGCAGAAGGAAAAGGATACAATTTGAGCTGAGCGGAAAATCCATATCTCTCTTATCCATTTAAAGCATATGGATTTAGAGTAGAGCATATGGATCAATCTATTTATAATTATAAGAATCGAATGTGTTTGTTTTTATGTTATTTTGTGAAGGAATGAAAACAATTCTATATAGAATGGGTTGGGAATTATGCCTAGATCCCGTGGAAATGGAAATTTCATTGATAAGACCTCCTCAATTGTAGCCAATATTTTATTGCGAATAATTCCGACAACCTCAGGAGAAAAAAAGGCATTTACTTATTATAGAGATGGTGCGATTTGACTCTTTTTTTTGCTTTTTTTTAGCCCTACCTATACCTCAGTCTTACGAAAAAGAGAGGGGGGTTGGCATAGAGAGAACCAAATTTGTAAAGCAAACAAACCCACGCTTCGGGAAGGTGAGGCGAACTAACAATTCCTTCCGTCGTGTATCCTCGATTGATGCGGCTTCAGATACTTCAATTGTAGATTTGAGTATTGAGCGAAAGGTTACACCTACAGGATATGGTATGGTATGGATTACAGGCCAATCCTACTCTATTAGTATCCGTAGGCAGCATAGGGGAGAAAAGCACTACACCTAGAAATAGGAATCAACAAGAGAAAAACTTTGTTAGAAATTACCCCTTTCCTGATCGGTATCAGGGCTGGGAAGAATGGTTGGGATAACAAACAACCATCAGGTTTGTACTTTGGATACCCCTATAACCATCAAAGATCGTTGAAGTAGCTAATTCCTCTAAATAGGAGGCGTTGAGAACAAAGAAATTATTGGAGCTATCGTTTTCCTCTAGCATTAATAGAATTCATTGGTGTTAAGAAAAACCTCTTGTGGGAAGGTTGGCTAGAGATTTCTTGGAAAAATACCAGCCCCTTTCGGTTCATAATGAGACGGGACTAATTCTATTTTGATTCTATAGATTATTTCGCTTAGTACTATTATGTACAGAAGGGAGGAGCCGTATGAGATGAAAACCTCATGTACGGTTTTGGAACGGAGATTTTTTGAATAGAATGAACGACCGTAACGGATGTTGGCTCAATCCGAAGGAAATTATGCGGAAGCTTTGCAAAATTATTATGAAGCTACGCGACTAGAAATCGATCCCTATGATCGAAGTTATATACTCTATAACATAGGCCTTATACACACAAGCAATGGAGAGCATACAAAGGCTTTGGAATATTATTTCCGGGCACTAGAACGAAACCCCTTCTTACCGCAAGCTTTTAATAATATGGCCGTGATCTGTCATTACGTGCGACTATCTCCACTATAGAAAGAAAAAAAAAAAAGAGAGGATCAAATTTTCTAGTAAATACTAGAAAAAAAGGGCTTTCTACATAGGGATCGTAAAAACAACGATTTTTCCCTATCAGCTGTAGGAAGGAAGGACACTTCACGAGAATCAAAAAACGAAGAAAGTATGGCCTATACTACTACTCTATGGATAAAGTTTCTCAAATTGATAGAGAAAGCACCGTAAAGATCAATTAGTGAGCGACTGGGTCGATACAACTAAAAAAAACTGCTTACTTATCCCATGATATGGGGCAAAATTTAGGAATCCGCTTATGTAATAGAGCCGATCCACTAAGGGATTAAGCAGCGGTGTAGTATCAGATCCCAAAGATAGTAAGTTCTTTTTTCTTTCTTATGGAAAAAAGTCTTTTTCAAGGATTCTATAGAGATTTCATATATGAAACCGGGATAGTTACCTCTCAGAAAATTTGAACGAAGGCTCTATATCTATCTATGCTTCATTCTTCTGAAGGTGGGAAAAAAGATCAAACTGATTATTGATAAAAATTAGGGTTTGAAACTTAGGTAATTAATTTCTTCTGCTTAACCCAAGAACAAATTGGATCGATTTTTGATAAATCGAATTCAGTTAAGATAGGGGAAATTCAGATAGCAATTTCTGAGCCGTATGAGGTAGGAAACTCTCAAGTACGGTTCTAAGGGAAGGAACTTCCTATTCCGACCGAGGAGAACAGGCCATTCTACAGGGTGATTCGGAAATTGCGGAAGCTTGGTTTGATCAAGCTGCTGAATATTGGAAACAAGCTATAGCGCTTACTCCGGGAAATTATATTGAAGCACAGAACTGGTTGAAGATTACGAAGCGCTTTGAATTTGAATAAGACCATGCTCCTTCTTTTTCATAAAATGGGTGGTTTGGTTGTTGATCCATTAATCAAATAAATTAGGTCGTAAGATCGAATCAAGAATTTCATTATATCCATTTCTTATACCTTCTATTTTATATGATATTTCATAAGAATAAACCATAGGGATAGGGTCTAGAATAGAAGTAATAAAGTGAATAAAAAGAGGGGGCAATCTAAATATTGCTAATATATTAGGACCATCTTATTAATAATTCTAATGAGTTATCTTGGAATTTAGAATCAAATAAAAAACCCTATATTATGCTCAAGGAAAGTAGATATAGATAGGAGCTTATGCCCTCAAAAAAAATACACTAGTTTCTTAAATTAAAAATAAAAAAGATTTTTTTCTTACGTCGAGAAATATTTGTTTTTCAAGATAAACAATGTCCGTTAGGCACCTAATCTTTATGTCATAATAGACCCGAACACTTGCCTCGGATTGACTTCAATATATAATTGCTCCAGTGAATAACTAAAAAAAAAATAGAAGGATGGTAGATAGTAAAGAAAAGAACTAATCACAATATCTATCTTTCAAAATCTATCTTTCAAAATCTATCTTTCAAAATATATATCTTTCAAAGATTCACTAAAAAGACAGTTGGCGGGTCTCTTTGTATGTCTTGTCCGGAAAGAGGAGGACTTAATGATTATTCGTTCGCCGGAACCAGAAGTAAAAATTGTTGTGGATAGGGATCCTGTAAAAACATCTTTTGAGGAATGGGCCAGACCCGGCCATTTCTCAAGAACACTAGCTAAGGGCCCTGATACTACCACTTGGATCTGGAACCTACATGCTGATGCTCACGATTTCGATAGTCATACTGGTGATTTGGAGGAGATTTCTCGAAAAGTCTTTAGTGCTCATTTCGGGCAACTTTCCATTATCTTTCTTTGGTTGAGTGGCATGTACTTTCATGGCGCCCGTTTTTCCAATTATGAAGCATGGCTAAGTGATCCTACTCACATTGGACCCAGTGCTCAGGTAGTTTGGCCTATAGTAGGGCAAGAAATATTGAATGGTGATGTAGGCGGGGGTTTCCGAGGAATCCAAATAACCTCTGGTTTTTTTCAGCTTTGGCGAGCATCTGGAATAACTAGTGAATTACAACTCTATTGTACTGCAATTGGTGCATTGATTTTTGCAGCGTTAATGCTTTTTGCTGGTTGGTTCCATTATCACAAAGCCGCTCCCAAATTGGCCTGGTTCCAAGATGTAGAATCCATGTTGAATCACCACTTAGCGGGATTATTAGGACTTGGGTCTCTTTCTTGGGCGGGGCACCAAATTCATGTATCTTTACCAATTAACCAATTTCTTGACGCTGGGGTGGATCCTAAAGAGATACCACTTCCTCATGAATTTATCTTGAATCGGGACCTTTTGGCTCAACTTTATCCTAGTTTTGCCGAAGGAGCAACCCCTTTTTTCACTTTAAATTGGTCCAAATACGCAGAATTTCTGACTTTTCGCGGAGGACTAGATCCAGTAACCGGTGGTCTCTGGCTGACCGATATTGCGCACCATCATTTAGCTATTGCTATTCTTTTCCTAATCGCAGGTCATATGTATAGGACCAATTGGGGTATTGGCCATGGACTTAAAGATATTTTGGAGGCTCACAAGGGCCCATTTACAGGACAAGGCCATAAGGGTCTTTATGAAATCTTAACAACGTCATGGCATGCTCAATTATCTCTTAACCTAGCTATGCTAGGCTCTACAACCATTGTTGTAGCTCATCATATGTATTCTATGCCTCCCTATCCATACCTAGCTACTGACTATGGTACACAACTTTCCTTGTTCACACACCACATGTGGATTGGCGGATTTCTAATAGTCGGTGCTGCTGCACATGCAGCAATTTTTATGGTAAGAGACTATGATCCAACTACTCGATACAACGATCTATTAGATCGCGTCCTTAGACACCGCGATGCAATCATATCCCACCTTAACTGGGTATGTATATTTCTAGGTTTTCACAGTTTTGGCTTGTACATTCATAATGATACCATGAGTGCTTTAGGCCGTCCACAAGATATGTTTTCGGATACTGCCATACAATTACAACCTATCTTTGCTCAATGGGTACAAAATATCCATGCTACTGCGCCTGGCGTAACAGCTCCTGGTGCAACAACAAGTACTAGCTTAACGTGGGGAGGCGGCGAGTTAGTAGCAGTAGGTGGCAAAGTGGCTTTGTTACCTATTCCATTAGGAACCGCAGATTTTTTAGTCCATCACATTCATGCATTTACCATACATGTGACTGTATTAATACTTTTGAAAGGTGTTTTATTTGCTCGGAGTTCCCGTTTGATACCCGATAAAGCAAATCTAGGTTTTCGCTTTCCTTGCGATGGGCCTGGCCGAGGGGGAACATGTCAAGTATCCGCCTGGGATCATGTTTTCTTAGGTTTATTCTGGATGTACAATGCAATTTCGGTAGTCATTTTCCATTTCAGTTGGAAAATGCAGTCGGATGTTTGGGGTACTATAAGTGATCAAGGGGTGGTAACTCATATTACAGGGGGAAACTTTGCACAGAGTTCCATTACGATTAATGGGTGGCTTCGAGATTTCTTGTGGGCACAGGCATCGCAAGTCATTCAGTCTTATGGTTCTTCATTATCTGCATATGGTCTTTTTTTCTTAGGTGCTCATTTTGTCTGGGCCTTCAGTTTAATGTTTTTATTCAGCGGCCGTGGTTATTGGCAAGAACTCATTGAATCTATCGTTTGGGCTCATAACAAATTAAAAGTTGCTCCTGCTACTCAGCCTAGAGCCTTGAGCATTATACAAGGACGCGCTGTAGGAGTAACCCATTACCTTCTGGGTGGAATTGCCACGACATGGGCATTCTTCTTAGCGAGAATTATTGCAGTAGGATAGTGGCTAGGAGGATTTGAAAGGCATTATGGAATTAAGATTTCCCAGGTTTAGCCAAGGCTTAGCTCAGGACCCCACTACTCGTCGTATTTGGTTTGGTATTGCTACCGCACATGATTTCGAAAGTCATGATGATATTACTGAAGAACGTCTTTATCAGAACATTTTTGCTTCTCACTTTGGGCAATTAGCAATAATCTTTCTATGGACGTCCGGAAATCTGTTTCATGTAGCTTGGCAAGGAAATTTTGAATCATGGATACAGGATCCTTTACACGTAAGACCTATTGCTCATGCGATTTGGGATCCTCATTTTGGTCAACCCGCTGTGGAAGCCTTTACTCGAGGAGGTGCTGCTGGTCCAGTGAATATTGCTTATTCTGGAGTTTATCAGTGGTGGTATACAATAGGATTACGCACCAATGAGGATCTTTATACTGGAGCTCTTTTTCTATTATTTCTTTCTACGCTGTCCTTAATAGCGGGTTGGTTACATCTACAACCCAAATGGAAACCAAGCCTTTCGTGGTTCAAAAACGCGGAATCTCGTCTCAATCATCATTTGTCAGGACTTTTCGGGGTAAGTTCTTTGGCTTGGACAGGACATTTAGTTCATGTTGCTATTCCCGCATCCAGGGGGGAGTACGTTCGATGGAATAATTTCTTAGATGTATTACCCTATCCCCAGGGGTTGGGACCCCTTTTGACGGGTCAATGGAATCTTTATGCCCAAAACCCTGATTCGAGTAATCATTTATTTGGTACCGCTCAAGGAGCGGGAACTGCCATTCTAACTCTTCTTGGGGGATTCCATCCACAAACACAAAGTTTGTGGCTGACCGATATGGCTCACCATCATTTAGCTATTGCATTTATTTTTCTCATTGCCGGTCACATGTATCGAACTAACTTCGGAATTGGGCACAGTATTAAAGATCTTTTAGAAGCGCATACTCCTCCGGGGGGTCGATTAGGGCGTGGGCATAAGGGCCTTTATGACACAATCAACAATTCGATTCATTTTCAGTTAGGTCTTGCTCTAGCTTCTTTAGGGGTTATTACTTCCTTAGTAGCTCAACATATGTACTCTTTACCTCCTTATGCATTCATAGCACAAGACTTTACTACTCAAGCTGCTTTATATACTCATCACCAATATATTGCAGGGTTCATCATGACAGGGGCTTTTGCTCATGGAGCTATTTTTTTCATTAGGGATTACAATCCGGAACAGAATGAGGATAATGTATTGGCAAGAATGTTAGACCATAAAGAAGCTATCATATCTCATTTAAGTTGGGCTAGCCTCTTTCTAGGATTCCATACCTTGGGCCTTTATGTTCATAACGACGTCATGCTTGCTTTTGGTACTCCAGAAAAGCAAATCTTGATCGAACCTATATTTGCCCAATGGATACAATCTGCTCATGGCAAGACGACATATGGGTTCGATATACTCTTATCTTCAACGAATGGCCCCGCTTTCAATGCGGGTCGAAGCCTATGGTTGCCCGGATGGTTGAATGCTGTTAATGAGAATAGTAATTCGCTTTTCTTAACAATAGGACCTGGGGATTTCTTGGTTCATCATGCTATTGCTCTAGGTTTGCATACAACTACATTGATTTTAGTAAAGGGCGCTTTAGATGCACGCGGTTCCAAATTAATGCCAGATAAAAAGGATTTTGGATATAGTTTTCCTTGTGACGGCCCAGGGCGCGGCGGTACTTGTGATATTTCTGCTTGGGACGCATTTTATTTGGCAGTTTTCTGGATGTTAAATACCATTGGGTGGGTTACTTTTTATTGGCATTGGAAACATATCACATTATGGCAGGGCAACGTTTCACAATTTAATGAATCCTCCACTTATTTGATGGGATGGTTAAGAGATTACCTATGGTTAAACTCTTCACAACTTATCAATGGATATAATCCTTTTGGGATGAATAGTTTATCGGTATGGGCGTGGATGTTCTTATTTGGACATCTTGTTTGGGCTACTGGATTTATGTTCTTAATTTCCTGGCGGGGGTATTGGCAGGAATTAATTGAGACTTTAGCATGGGCTCATGAACGCACACCTTTAGCTAATTTAATTCGCTGGAGAGATAAGCCCGTGGCTCTTTCCATTGTGCAAGCAAGATTGGTTGGATTAGCTCACTTTTCCGTGGGTTATATATTCACTTATGCAGCTTTCTTGATTGCCTCAACATCAGGCAAGTTTGGTTAATTTAGTTTGTTTTTTTGTACTGTATCAGCACCTAGTTCATTACTCTTGATAGAGAGGGAGGATCTGCCTTTTTAGATTTCTTTTTCTATTTATTTTTCCATCTAGGATTAGAACCGTATACTTGGTAATAATAGCAACGACACATTATGGCAAAAAAAAGTTTGATTCAGAGGGAGAAGAAGCGGCAGAAATTAGAACAGAAATATCATTTGATTCGTCAATCTTTAAAAAAAAAGATAAGAAGCAAAGTTTCTCCCTTGAGTTTGAGTGAAAAAACGAAAATGCGAGAAAAATTGCAATCCCTACCGCGTAATAGTGCACCTACACGCCTTCATCGACGTTGTTTTTTGACCGGAAGACCTAGAGCTAACTATCGACATTTTGGGCTATCCGGACACGTACTTCGAGAAATGGTTTATGAATGTTTGTTACCGGGTGCAACAAGATCCAGTTGGTAAGGATAAAATACCCTTTCGTATTTGTATGGATTTCTGGAATTGATAATCATAGAGGAGCCCTCTTTACCATTCTGTATAAATGGACTATTCTATTTGTATAGATATTGGTAGAGGGGCGTATCCAACCCTCTTTTATCCACTAGTTACCCCTCTTTAGTTTAAGAGTATAGAGCAGTTTGGTAGCTCATAAGGCTCATAACCTTGGGGTTGCGGGTTCGATTCCCACTACCGCCTCCATACTCCTTCTTTATGATATATGCATGATATAATATATACATCATGCATTTGTATCTGGATTTTTTGATTTCCTAAAAGAGTTTTGGTCTAACAGTTTTTTCTCGGAAGAAGCAAAAAAATAAAAGAAAGAATAAAATATGAAAGAAAAGCGTCCATTGTCTAATGGATAGGACAGAGGTCTTCTAAACCTTTGGTATAGGTTCAAATCCTATTGGACGCAATCTTATTTCTATCTATTCTTTAAATAACTATACTAAACTAAAAACAAAGAAAACTTTTTTGCATGATTCAAATGAAAAAGCTTTCTCAACGATTCCTATTCTACTAACAAGAGTAGACATGCAAAATTTATTTGTTACTGAAGAGAAAACCGTTCCAGCTGTTCCTGAATAGCTTCCTTCAAAAGGATTTCCGCTTGCTCGGTGAATGTCTTGCTAGAAGATATAATTTCTTGGAATTGAGGTTTAGTATCTTTTAGATGTTTACGTAACTCATCCAGAAATTTATTTACCTGTTCAATTTCTAACGAATCAAGATATCCTCTTGTTCCGGTATAAATAGTAGCTATCTGCTCTTCCACTGGGAGAGGATTTGCCTGGGATTGTTTAAGCAATTCCCTTAATCGTCGACCCCTTGCCAATTGATTCTGACTTGTTTTATCGAGAGCAGAGGCGAATTGTGCAAAGGCTTGTAACTCTGCGAATTGCGCTAGTTCCAATTTTGATTTGCCAGCTACTTGTTTCATGGCTTTAATTTGAGCCGCGGATCCTACTCTGGAAACAGAAATACCCACATTAATAGCGGGTCGAATTCCGGCATTGAATAGATCCGCAGATAAGAATATTTGTCCATCTGTAATGGAGATTACATTAGTAGGAATATAGGCGGAAACGTCTCCAGATTGAGTCTCAACTATTGGTAAAGCGGTCATACTTCCTTCGCCTAAAAGAGAATTTAATTTAGCGGCTCTTTCTAAAAGGCGTGAATGCAAATAAAAAACATCCCCTGGATAAGCCTCACGTCCGGGAGGTCTTCTTAATAGAAGGGACATTTGGCGATAAGCTTGTGCCTGTTTGGAGAGATCATCATAAATTATTAAAGTATGCCGTTCGCGGTACATAAAATACTCAGCCAGGGCTGCTCCCGTATAAGGAGCGAGGTATTGTAATGTAGCAGGTGAATCCGCCATTTCAGCTACTACAATAGTGTATTCCATGGCCCCCTCCTCATGGAAAGTAGTTACTACTTGAGCTACGGAGGATGCTCTTTGACCGATAGCTACATAAACACATATTACACCTTGCCCTTTTTGATTGAGAATTGTATCTGTGGCTACTGCTGTTTTGCCAGTCTGTCTGTCCCCAATAATTAACTCTCGCTGACCGCGCCCTATAGGGATCATCGAATCGATAGCAATAAGCCCTGTTTGAAGAGGTTCGTATACGGAACGCCTGGAAATTATACTTGGAGCAGGAGATTCAATTAAGCGAGATTCGGAAGCTATAATTTCGCCTTTCCCATCAATAGGTTTAGCCAGAGCATTTACAACACGACCCAAGTAAGCCTCACTCACGGGTATCTGAGCAATTCTTCCTGTTGCTTTTACAAAACTTCCCTCTTGTATCATCAACCCATCGCCCATTAATACAATCCCAACATTTTTGGATTCCAAATTCAGAGCAATACCCCTAGTACCTTCTGCAAATTCGACTAATTCACCTGACATTATTTCACCAAGACCTATAATACGAGCAATCCCATCCCCCACTTGAACTACGCGACCTATATTCTCAATCCCTACTTTCCTATTATATTGTTCAATACGTTCGCGGAGAATTTTATGAATTTCGTCGACTCGAAGGGTTGCCATTAGTGTTTCTTGACTCTTTTTTCGGAAGCAAGGGGAAAAATAATGCCTAAATTCTAAACGAAAGTAGAAGTTCAAGGCCTAATTAATTTAATTATTTCTTCCATTCCAGGGACCCGAGAATGCCAATATTAGCACGAATCGTACGGAAATGTAACTCGGTATTCAAACAACTATTCAGAGTTCCTAGAGCTCCTTGTACGGCCTGTTGGAAAACCCGCTGTCGGACCTGATTCATTGCCCTTTGTTTTTCAAAATAAAGGGTTTCGTTTTTAGACTTTTCCAATTGTTCCAAACTAATAGAAGTAGCATTAATCAAATTTGCTTTTTCTCGTTCTATCTCAGAGTATCCATTCATTCGATACTCATCCGCTTCTAGTTCGACTTTCTGTAATCGAATCCGAGCTTTTTCGAGTTGCTCAATGGTCCCTCTACGCAATTCTTCTGAATTTCGAATAGTACTCAAGATCCTCTGTTTTCGATTATCTAATAAATCTTTTAATGAAAGTAGATTATTTTGTAAGTTTACAACTTTTATGATCTCTTCCCGAACCAAACATGAATCTTTCGATTCATTTGGCTCTCACGCTCCTTTTTTTTTTTCTATAGCTATTTCCATATCTTTTTTTTAAGTAATGAGCCTATCCTCTATCTTCTTTTTTATGTTTATATTTCAATATACCGAAACCTATATAAGACTAGATAAATATTAAGAGGACTCTTCCGCCTAGATAAAAATATATCATGGTCAGCAAAGTTGTTTCTTTATTTTTATTTGCCCTCTAGTTAATAATTTCAATTTCATTAAGAAAAACTAACTAAATAAATGGAAAATGAAAATTAATAGAATTCTTTTTTATTTTTTTTTTCTTCAAATCCAAAAAATTTCTCTTTTTTATACATAGGTCGTCGATTCGGCATTGGTTAAAAAAGGGCAGGGTGCCCCCTTTTTTTTCTAGTAAATAGTTCAAACCATTTTATCGATATGAGTGTTCTATATCAGATAAATTTTACATTAGCTATTTCCCGTTTAAATTGGTACTAATACTAATATAGTTGTAGAAAGAGTACCTCTTTTTGCCTGGACTTCAAGCAGTTTAGCTTTAACCGTGTTAATGGTCTCACATTCTTGGTTTATAGAGAATCAAAGTTGATTTACCAATGAGTCGCGAAATGCTATGGTTCTTCCATATGATTTCTGAATTTATTCAGAAGTAATTCGTCGAGATCGTGCACCCTTTTCTTATTTATCCGAAAAATACTAAAAAATATTATAAAGTGCAGCCGGATAGATCCAATCTATTCTTGAAATAGACAACTCGCACACACTCCCTTTCCAAAAAAAATCAAAACACCAACCACTACAGTTAGATTTATTAGATTTGTTGCTAAAATATCGGTATTAAGCCCGAAACTGCCAGCGGATGGCCAGTGAGCTAAAAAAACGAAAGAATGGGTTACATTTTTCATATGCTCTCCTCTTATAGATAGGACGAACAAAGAACAAAGTTTTTCGATCACTTACTTCGCTCGCCCTTTTTTGATCGGTTTTTTTAATGCAAATAGATTCAATCTAGTAATTTCTTTTAGATTAAGTCTTACGTCTTGTTTGACCGGTGAAAGACTTCCTTTGTTGAAATGTTCTGTTCCCAAAATTCCTAAAATAAAAGGAAAAAACTTTCCACTTTCCTAAACTAAGGACGGGAAATAAGAAGGTGAGCATATCTTCTAAATTAATAATACTCAACTCAGCCCTTCCTAGAATGGGGTATTATCTGTCCCGATAAATAGATAATTCCAGGAGTAATAAATAGGAGTAAATTAAATAAAGTATTGATATAATTGGAATTGTGGAAGCAAATACCAATTTACTAAAAAAAGAAAAAAGTATCTAATCGAAATCGAAAGAATTTTTTTTTTAAGATTAAACAAAAGGGTTCGCAAATAAAAGCGCTAGTGCCACAACTAGTCCATAAATTGTTAAAGCTTCCATAAAAGCTAGACTAAGCAATAAAGTACCTCGTATTTTACCTTCTGCTTCTGGCTGTCTCGCAATACCTTCTACAGCTTGTCCTGCAGCAGTACCTTGACCAACTCCAGGTCCAATAGAAGCAAGCCCTACGGCCAATCCAGCAGCAATAACAGAAGCAGCAGCAATTAGTGGATTCATGGTGAGTAGTTCCTCGTGTCAAAAAAAAGAAATGGTTAAGGATACAATCAACCAATAAATTCTTACTTCTAAGCTCTATTGGGGAGAAGTAAAGTAACTAAAAAGTACAAATTGAAATCAAATTGAAATGATAATGTGAATTGTCCGAACTACATAGAAGGGAATTCCATATCCATATATCGGATTAGATAATGAATCTAACCTAGGAATATATAATATAATATCCTATATATATACATTTGTTTCTTCTATTTTGTTTGCATATTTTCTCATTTTCTATTGAATCGGATTCTAAAATCATTGCTTAAAGTGGAAACCTGCATAAAAGAGGACTCCACTTATAGACATTAAGGATATTATAGTATAGATCTAGCCTGACTCCACCCTCCTTAATGCATATATACTTTGAAAATTCCATAATATAGTCTATTCTATTCTCTCTCCTACAACTCTAGGCTATATATTCATACGCATTTCTAACTATTTTTTTGCAACCAAGCAGATTATCTGGAACCATGCATGAATTGAGCTAAGCTGCAAAAAAAAAAAATACTATTTCCAAAAAGAGTCAATTCAATGATGACCCTCCATGGATTCACCTATATAGGCTGCGGCTAATGTTGCAAAAATAAGAGCTTGAATACCGCTTGTAAATAATCCAAGAAACATGACCGGTATAGGGATTACTAAGGGGACTAAAGAAACAAGAACAACAACGACTAATTCATCCGCCAATATATTCCCGAAAAGTCGAAAGCTAAGCGATAATGGTTTTGTGAAATCTTCTAGGATGTTAATTGGTAAAAGGATTGGAGTTGGTTTAATATATTTCTCGAAATAGCTCAATCCTTTTTTGCTAAGACCAGCATAAAAATATGCCGCTGACGTGAGTAAAGCTAAAGCAACAGTAGTATTTATATCATTCGTGGGCGCTGCTAATTCCCCATGGGGTAACTCTATAATTTTCCAAGGTAAAAGAGCACCCGACCAATTCGAAACAAAAATAAAAAGGAACATAGTTCCAATAAAGGGAACCCAGGGACCATATTCTTCTCCAATCTGAGTTTTGCTCAAGTCTCGAATAAACTCAAGGACATATTCAAAAAAATTCTGACCGTCGGTCGGGATGGTTTGTGGATTCCGAACAGCTATGACAACTGAACCTAGCAAGATAGTAATTACGACCCAAGAAGTGATGAGTACTTGGGCATGAATTTGGAAACCTCCTATTTGCCAATAGAAGTGTTGGCCTACTTCTACACCCGATATATCGTATAACCCCTTGAGTGTTTTAATGGAACAAGGTATAATATTCATATTGTCCTCTGATAAAAATTGAACTTCAAAAAAGGAATTCTTTTGATTCAACCATCTCTTTCTCAACTCAGCAACTTGAAGTATTAATCTTATATTTAGGATACCAAGAAAGCACATCAGATCATAATATATATCAATACCCTCTAATATATATCAATATTCCCCTTCTTTTTTCTATGCAAAAAAAATTCTATGCAAAAAAAAAGATATAGTAAAGTAAGTGATTCCATAAATTTACGCAGTTGCCCAAGAATTCACTATATATTCTTAATCAACGATTTCTTATATAGAGAGAACGGCCCTCACAAATTGAAAATACTAATTTGTTAAGAATCAATCGAATTGAAGTCATAGTGTCATCGTTGGCTGGAATCGATATATTCGCGAGATCCGGGTCACAATTTGTATCGACTAAAGAAATAGTAGGAATCCCCAAAATGGCACATTCCCGAAGAGCTATATACTCTTTTTGCTGATCAAGGACGATCACAATGTCTGGCAATCTCGTCATATATTTGATCCCGCCGAGATACCTTTGCAAAGTAGATAATTTTCTCTTCAAGATTGCCACATCTCTTTTTGGGAGATGGTGGAATTTTCCCATTTTTTCTTCTGCTCTTAAGTCTCTAAATTGAGAAAGTCTAGTTTTCGTAATCGACCAATTCGTTAACATACCACTGAACCACTTTTTATTAACATAATGACAACGAGCCCTTATTGCAGCTGATGCTACTAAATCTGTTGCTCTTTTTTTGGTACCAACAATTAAGAAACTTTTTCCCTGACTTGCTGCATCAAAAACTAAATCACAAGCTTCTGATAAAAAACGAGCCGTTCTAGCGAGATTTATAATATGAGTACCTTTACGCTTTGCCGAAATGTAAGGGGCCATTTTAGGATTCCATTTCTTAATACCATGACCAAAATGAACTCCTGCTTCTATCATCTCTTTCAAATTAATGTTCCAATATCTTCTTGTCATTTTTTCCACACTTCCTTTTTTTTAATCCTACCATTCCATTACGGAATTTAGTTCTTTTTGAAGATTAAGAAAGATCCGAAATAGCTTGAAATAAATAATAATTGTTCCGAGAGAACCTTGTACTAAGATAAGAGTTGGCCATTGATACATGGTATAAACATAACCACCTTAATGAATTAACTGACTTGTTTTACTTATTAAAATAAAAATCTTAAAAATCTAAAATTTGACCTGTTAGTGTTCTAAGTTCAAAAGTCTAGTAAAGTAAAAAATATTTTTATGGGGGTTCTTATGTCTCATAAAAATTGTTTGTTACGTCAGAATCTGAAGAAACTAATTCTGTATGGAGAAACAAAAAATCTCTCATTTCCGACGCGAATAGATTTTTTTTTTTTATTTCGAAATAAAGGTTCTTGTCTTGTGGGGAACGATGCACAAATTTTTGGAATCCGGTACCAACAGGTATAATCCCCCCCAGAACTACGTTTTCTTTCAAGCCTTTCAACCAATCAATGCGACCTCGTAGGGCAGCTTTTGCTAAAACTCGAGCAGTTTCTTGAAAACTTGCTTCAGATATGAAACTTTGGGTATTCAGGGAAGCCCTTGTTATTCCCAATAAGATTGCCCGATAATAGATCGATTCATCCAAAGCTCGTCCTGCTCGTTCCGCTCGCAATAGTCCGATTAATTCCCCAGGCGAAAAAACATTAGACATTCCATCTTCGGAAACCCGCACTTTTGATGTTACTTGGCGTATAATAATCTCTATATGTCTATTATGGATCTGTACCCCTTGGGATCGATAAACCTTTTGGATTTTATTAACCAAAGAGATACGACTTTGGGCTATGGTTAGCTCAGCTCCAATCAAGAATCCCCAAGGGACCCCAAGAATTCTTGGTATACGCTCATTCCAATCCTCAATTCTCCTTTCGAGATTCGGGGATAATGAATCAATTGAACGCGCTTCAAAGATTTGTTCCACTTTTGGAAGACCTTGCGTTATGTCACTAGATCTCGATTTTTCATATATAAACGTAACTAACCTATCTCCCTTGTAAAGGATTTCTCCATAATGACCATTAACAGTTGCTCCTGTAGTGGCCAAATAAGGTTTAGCTGCTCTTATAACAAAGGAATTCATATTTACAATGAAAATTTGACCGGATTTTTTTATGTGCGATTTAAATAGACATACATTTTCACAAATAAATTGTCCAAGGTGAATTATTGCCAATGTCTCTTCCCAAGAATCATGATGGACAAAGTGACAATTCAAAAGGAATGGATCCAACATTATGTTACTATCGAAATTAGAAATCCTTTTATTTTCATCTATTAAAGAGTATTTAAGTTCTTGAAGTACTTGGAAGGTTTGTTTTAAATTGTCAACGAACAAATATTTTTTTAACAGGATTTTATTATGCGTTAGTAAATAGTAAGATGAAGAAAAATGCGATATACTAGCTACAATAGCGCCTAAGGGCCCAAAAATTTCTCGAATAGGAATTCTAGGATTCCATTCTTTTATCGCATTGGGATGTTTTGAATTCTTGAATAAACCAATTCGAGAACAGTTGGATGCCGACAAAATCATCAAAGAGTGGTATTCTTTATTTCGATTCAACAAAGTGCCAATAGCTTCTGGATGTTGGCTAAGTGATTCAATCTTCGCCTTGGAATAAAAAGAATTGATATTGGCGCGATCTAACCTATTATGGGGAATCGGTCCTGCACTTGTCCTACCATACCTTTTTCGTGTATACGAAATAGTGGACTTGACTAACTCAATTCTTAGGAAATCGCGAATAAGATCATTTGCTCTTACCTCAACAAGGGAAGCACCAGCCTTTTCTTTTTCTTCTTGTTCCCAATTCACTACTAAGCAAGTTCTAACAAATTGACTATTTGTGTGATAAATTCTTTGAGTTAACTTGCTATTTTCATGAGAAATAAAATTGACAAGTCGAATTTGGAGATTATTTTCTTCTTGCAAGAGATCCTGCGGGAAAAGTGTTGCTAAATTTCTTCCTTCGTCCATTTCATATGCCACTGTAGGGCGAACGGAAACAAAATACTTTTCCTTGCTCTTGAGAATTTTTTTCCGTTGAACATAGACCCAATTTTTCCTTTTTTTTGATTCCTTAGAATCTTTTTTTTGTCTTTCTGGCGGTATCAAACAGCCACCTAATATCTTATCCGCCTCTTCAGGAAAATGAATATCTCCGGAAAATATTTTGAGTTCCGTATGGCTTTTTTTTCTCTTCACTCGGACCAGTCCGCCTAGTCGACTTCTTGTATTTTTTGTGAGTTGTGTATTCACTCCAATAATACTATTGTCAAGTATCTTTAGGGATGAAGATCTCGGCAAGATATGAAGTTCTTGAAGAATGAAAAAAAACCGATCTACTTCTTTTTGGTATTTTAGACTAAATTCTTTTGTTCCTCGATGCTCAATCAAACCCTCTTTTTTTAAGATGGAATCTTCCTCTGGGCTCTCGTATTCGTCCTCTGAATCTTCTTCTGAGTCTTCCTCTAAAGTACCATATTTTTCCTCTGCGCTTTCCCCGGGGCTGCCATATTCGTCTTCTGAGTCTTCCTCTAGAGTTCCATATTCGTCCTCTTGGGTCCTATATTTGCTCTCTGGGCTCCCATATTCCTCTTCTGAGTCTTTCTCTAAAGTCCTATATTCGTTCTCTGGGTTCCCATATTCGTTTTCTGGGCTCCCATATTCGTCTTCTAGGGTTTCATATTCGTATTCGTCTTCTAGGATTCCATATTTAGATTCTTCTAGGGTTTCATATTCATATTCGTCCTCTCGGGTCCTGTATTCGTCTTCTAGGGTCTCATATTCCTCTTCTGAGTCTTCCGCTCGAGTCCTATATTCTTCTTCTAGGGTCCTATATCTAAATTTAACAATTCCTGAACCCTTTTTATCTTTTCTGTATCGGGGATCGTCAAAATAAGCAAAAATAGTATTTCTACGTAAAACACCCATAAGGGGGATTTCAATCGAAATCCCAAAACAGGATATTAGTTCTTTCTCTTGTTCTTGATGATATTGTAATGGAATGACGAACCTATTTCTTCGCTTTTTCGCCAACAAATCTGAATTATCTTGAAAAATAGAAGGATAGATAAAATTCCAATGGCCATTGGACATGATTCGATCCGACGTTGAATAATCAAGAATTTCCCTATCTTTTTTACCATAAGTATTCATTTGATCTTGATCCTTGTGGAGTGAAAAAGACGCTATACTGGATCTGCACATACTTACTGACAATATCCATAAATGGCTTGTTTTTGGTAATCGGCGAAGATTACCATATTGATATTCGGGCGCATGGTAAACATCAGTACTCCAGTGCATTTCGCCGTCTGATTCAGAATAAATATGCTTTTGTACCCTTTCTTTAAAATGTAAAGTGGACGTTCCGGCACGAATCTCCGCAATTACTTGTTCGGATTTTACATATTGATCATTTTGCACTAGAATCAAGCTTTTTGAGGGAATATTCACACTATATAGAATATCTTGACTCTGAATAGTTACATGCAAGTCTATATAACATAGAAAAGCAGGCTGCCCATGACGGGTACGTGTGGGGTGAACCAAATTCTCATTGAATTTTATTTTTCCATTCGAAGGGGATCGTACAAGGTCGGCAGTACCCCCTGTGAATACTCCGCCAGTATGAAAAGTTCTTAATGTTAGTTGAGTCCCTGGCTCCCCAATTGATTGACCTGCAATAATACCTACGGCTTCTCCCAATTCGACCAGATCACTATGAGTAGGACTCCGGCCATAGCATAATTGACAGATCCAAGAAGTGCTTCGGCAAGTAAAGGGGGTTCTAATATATATTGGTTGTGCTCGAAATGGTTGTGCTCGAAAGGCAGTTATGAATCGATTGACTAATCCAATTCCAATATCTTGATTTCGCGCGGCAATGCATCGTGAACCGATATATATATCGTCTGCTAATACACGACCAATTAGTGTTTGGACAAAAAGTTTTTCCGTCATCCCATTTTGAGGACTTACAGAAATACCTCGGATAGTACCACAATCTCTTCTACGCACAATAATATGTTGAACTACTTCAACAAGTCTACGTGTAAGATATCCAGCATCTGCTGTTCGCACAGCAGTATCTACAACCCCTTTGCGGGCTCCATAGCAGGAAATTATATATTCTGTCAAAGAAAGTCCCTCGCGTAAATTGCTTTGAATAGGTAAATCAATCATTTGTCCTTGAGGGTCCGACATTAATCCTCTCATACCTACTAATTGGTGTACTTGAGATGCATTTCCTCTGGCTCCTGAAAAAGACATTAGATAGACTGGATTAGAAGGATCCGTTATCCGAAAATTTGAATTCATTTCTTGTTTCAAATATTCACTTGTCGCATACCATATCTCAACAGATTGGCGTAATTTTTCTACCGCGTGTACAGCCCCATAATAATAGTGTTTCTCCAAAAGAAAACTCTGTTGTTCCGCGTCTTGGACTAACCATCCCTTAGAGGGTATTGTTAAAAGATCCTCGATTCCTAACGAAATCGATGTAGTAGTGGCTTGATGGAAGCCCAGAGTCTTTAGTTGATCCAGTATATGGGATGTATATCCCATTCCAAAATGATCTATTAATCTGCTAATAAGTCGTTTCATACCAGTTCCGTCTATCTCTTTATTATGAAAGACCAGATTGGCCCGTTCCGCCATACATAAGTACCCCCTTTTCGGCTGAGTAGGATTCGACAATTGCTGAGTAGGATTCGACAATGGGCCTGAGTCAGTGATTCGAAAATTTAATTAACTTAATTGCCTCAATCTCAATCTGGATTCGCGTGGCAAATAATGATGATACTAGGGAAATCGGAATGCCCCCCGAAAGGGGAGGGGCATCGCCGAATCTAACTTTCTTGTTTAGGTAGTGTCATGAATAGGCCTGACTAAATCCTTGTATGGCTTCCTCTATTTCTCTATAAAAAGAAATATGACCAAGAGTGGTTCGAATGTATATCGAACGAATTTCTTTTTTTCTATTTCCCATTATTAGATAGTGGGCATAAATCTCATGATAAGTCCCCAAAGATTCATATTGAACTTCAATCGGAACTTCTCTTGACCCAATGACGCGTTGATCCAGGTTCCATCGTAGCCACAAGGGACTATCTAAACTGATTAGTTTTTGTCTATAAGCTCCCAGTGCATCATAAGAACTAGAAAAATGGGGTTCTTTATCTTTCCTATATTTAAAATTATTATTATTATTGTAATTTACTTTTAGATTTGGGTAGTTTCTGCAACTATTATATCTATTTGCACAAATACCTCGACGCTTTCCAATCGTTAATACATAAAGCCCGATAAGCATGTCTTGGGTTGGTACGCAAATAGGATCCCCAATAGCGGGAGATAAGAGATTCATATGAGAAAACATAAGTAAACGGGCTTCTGCCTGAGCTTCCAAGGATAAAGGTAGATGAACAGCCATTTGATCTCCATCAAAGTCCGCATTGAAACCCTTACACACTAATGGGTGTAAAGAAATAGTACGCCCCTCTACTAAAGTGGGTTGAAAGGCCTGTATGCCTAATCTATGCAGGGTAGGTGCTCTATTTAACAGTACAGGATGTCCCCGCATAACTTCTTGAAGTATTTCCCATACAATGGGTTCTTTTTCCCAAATTTTCCTTTTAGCAATCCTTACATTAGAAGTGGCGCGTTTCGTGATTAAATCGCGAATTACAAATAGCTGAAAAAGCTTTATTGCTATCTCTAGAGGTAATCCACATTGATGTAATGAAAGCGAAGGACCCACAACAATGACAGAACGCCCCGAGTAATCGACCCGTTTCCCAAGCAGAGTCTCGCGAAACCTTCCCTCTTTACCTTCAATTACATCTGAAAGTGATTTGTATACTTTATTGTGACCATCCCTCGTCGGTTGCCCGCGGGACCCACTATCAAGAAGTGTATCCACGGCTTCTTGTACCAATTTTTCCTGGCACATTACTAAATCTGCTGGCGCTAATTCACTTCTTTTTAATAGATAGGCAAGATTGTTGTTCCGACGGATAACTCTCTTATAAAGTTCATTAATGTCTGAAGTCACTACTTTATCTCCAGACCTATAAACAATAGGTCTCAATTCGGGAGGAAGAACCGGTAATAAGCACAAAACCATCCATTCTGGTTCTACATTTGTTTGAATAAAATGTTTCGCCAATTGCATGCGTCTAATCAAAAAAACTTTTCTTATTCGTCTTTTTCTATCTTCCCACTCATCTCCACTATACCCCTCGTCTTCTAATTCCTTCCATTCGACCAAAGAATTCTCTATAATAATTCGCAAATCCAAATCTGCTAATTGTTCTCTAATAGCACCTGCTCCTGTCGCAATTTCCCGATTTCGAAATGTTGCAAAGCCTGGGGTAGAAAAAAAGGGAGAAATGCTGTGGTTACAGGATGCAATTTCCTCTTCGAATAAACCTCGTAATCGTAAAAAAGTGGGTTTTTTAGTGCTGGGCCTAGCAAAAGAGAAATCGCCGTATACTAGGCCCTCCAACTTCTTAAGAGGTTTATCTAAAAGATTCGCGATATAACTAGGAAGACCTTTCAAATACCACACATGAGTCACGGGACATGCGAGTTTGATGTATCCCATTTGATATCTTCGTATCCGAGAATCCACAAATTCGACCCCGCATTTTTGGCAAAATCTTTCGTCTTCGTTTTCAGCTCCGCTCGCTCGAGAATTGCCACAAGCGCAAATCCCGCTTTTTATGGGTCCAAAGATTCTTTCGCAAAACAATCCATCTTTTTCTGGTTTATCGGTTTTATAATGAAAAGTAGAGGGCCTTGTGACTTCGCCAACGACTTCTCCATTAGGTAGGTTTTTGTTAGCCCAAGCCTTTATTTGTTGAGGGGAAACGAGTCCAATTTGAAGTTGTTGATGTTTATATTGGTCAATCATAAAATAGAAATAAGAAAAGAATTTATATTTATTCCGATCAAACTTCCTCCCTATTAACCTGGAAGTTCTTTTCAGATACAAGGAAATGATTCAGTTCTAGAGCCAAAGATCGTAGTTCTCGAACGAGCACTCGAAAAGATTCTGGAGGATCCTCATGATTAGGTATTCTTTTTCCCCAGATCGTAGCATTAAGTATTTCTTGGCGAGCTATAAGATGGTCAGATTTATAAGTAAGTATCTCTTGTAAAATATGAGCAACACCAAATCCTTCTAAAGCCCAAACTTCCATTTCTCCTACTCGTTGTCCCCCTTGCTTGGCTCTTCCTCTAACCGGTTGTTGTGTAACAAGTGAGTAGGGCCCAGTAGAACGCCCATGAATTTTCTCATCAACTTGATGAATTAATTTTAAGATATAGGACTTCCCTATTAGAACAGGTTGCTCAAAGGGGTCGCCTGTTCTTCCATCAAATATTCTGCTTTTTCCCGGGTACTCGGGTTCAAATACCCATGGATTTTTTGTTTCTTTACTGGCTTCATATAATTCTGAAAACACAAGTTTTCTTGAAGCCTCTTGCTCATATCTCTCATCAAAGGGTGCTATTCTATAATGTTTCTTTAGCAGATCCCCCGCTAATCCGAGCGAGCTTTCAAATATTTGTCCCACATTCATTCGGGAGGGTACTCCTAAGGGATTGAAGACCATATCAACGGGTGTTCCATCTTGCAAATAGGGCATATCTTGCCTAGGCAAAATTTTGGAAATGATCCCTTTATTCCCATGTCTTCCGGCTACTTTATCCCCAACTTTGATTTCACGTTTCTGTAAAATATATACACGAACCATTATGTCGAGCGGGTCCCTTTGGATCCATTTCACATCGATAACGCGCCCTCTTCCACCTATAGGTAATTTCAGAGAAGTTTCTTTTGAAGTGGAAACCTCAAGGCCAAATATGGCCCGTAATAATCCAGCTTCCGCGATATAAGATGATTCGCTCGCTATCTGAGGCGTTAATTTACCTACTAAAATATCACCAGTTTCTACCCAGGATCCCAACCTAACAACTCCATTTCTGTCCAAATTGCGGAGTAAATGTTCTTCTAGATGTGGTATTTCTTTAGTGATTTTTTCAGCGGAGCCCTGGCTTGTCGTATCCGTCTGAATTTCATATTTCCGGATGTGAAAAGAGGTATAAATATCTTCATATACCAAACGTTCGCTAATTAGTACTGCGTCTTCAAAATTGTAACCTTCCCATGGCATATAAGCTACTAATACGTTTTTTCCTAAAGCAAGTTCGCCCCCAATTGTAGCAGCTCCTTCTGCTAAAATTTGTCCTTTTTTAATGGATTTACCCCGTGGAACCCGGGGTTTTTGGTGCATACAAGTATTTTTGTTAGAGCGACGGTGGTTAACTAAAGGAATACTTATAGTCTTCCCACTACTTGATAAAAGTATCTTATGACTATCAGTAGAAATGATCTTTCCCTCGCGTTCGGCTATAATGGAAACCCTCGAATCTAGAGCTGTTTGGCGTTCCAATCCAGTTCCAACAATGCATTTCTCGGACCGAGAAAGCGGAACTGCTTGGCGCTGCATATTAGAACTCATTAAAGCCCGATTCGCATCATTGTGCTCAATAAAAGGAATGAGAGAACCCCCAATAGAAAAATATTGGAAAGGAAAAATACTTCTAACATGAATCTGTTCCCATGCAATAGTCAAGAATTCTTGACGGTATCTAGCCGGAACAACCTGTTCTTCCTGAATACCTTGATTCAAGGACAAAGAATTTCCTGCTGCTATCATATAATATTCATCTCTATTTGGTGATAGATAAACCACCTGTCTCTCTTTTTTTTCTTTTGCTTTCTCAGCAGATATTTCATAAAACGGACTCTCTATGGATCCCCACAAGTGATCAATTCTCGCATGAATTGTTAAGGATCCAGTAAGTCCAACATTGATTCCTTCAGACGTGTCAATTGGACAAATACGCCCATAGTGACTCGGATGAATATCTCGGCTCCGAAAACTTGCGGTTCTCCCCGTCAACCCTCCAGGACCTAAACAACTCACTTTTCGCCCATGAACAGTTTGTGTCAATGGATTCGTTTGATCAAAAACTTGAGATAACGGGTATGTGCCAAAAAAGGTCTCATAAGTAGTTATTAATAAAATTGAAGTTGAAGTTGGAGTTACCAAAGTTTGGGGAGTCGGTTTCGATTGACGTATGAATACTCTACGAATAGTTTTTTGAACTGCATGTTGTAAACGACCAAGAGCCAATCCGAATTGATCTTGTAACAGATCCGCAACCGAACGAATACGTTTATTTTTCAAGTGATTCATATCGTCATCGTCAAGTATACCCGTTCCAAATTTCATTCCAATCAAATGATCCGTAGCGGCCAATACATCTCGTGGTAACAAGAATGTATTGTTCTGAGGAATATCAAGATTAAGTCTCCGATTCATATTTCGTCGACCAATCCTTCCTAATTCACATTTTTGTTGAAAAAATTTCTTTTGTAATTCCTCGCATAAGGACTCCGAAAATACCAGGTCCCCACCTACACAAGCAAATTGTTGATAAAACTCCAAAATAGCTTTTTCTTTTGACTCAATCCTCTTCTTCTCTTTAGCATTCGGGAAAGACAAGAAAATTTCAGGGTAGGAAACATTATCCAGAATTTCTCTTAGATTCGAACCCATAGCTGATGATAGAACTAGAATAGATATCTTTTGTTTTCTACTCACGCGAGCCCATATCCTTTCTTTTTTATCAATTGCTAATTCCGATCTCCCCCCCCAATCTGATATTATAGTGCCAGTGTAGATAGAAATTCCCTTATGATCTAATTCCGAGCGGTAGTAAATACCAGGACTTAGCAATATTTGATTGATCACAATTCGGTATATTCCATTTATAATAAAGGTTCCTAAGGAATTCATTATAGGAATGTTTCCGATAGAAATGGTTTGCTTTTGCACATCGAAACCAAAAATTAATCTCGCAGATACATATAATTCGGAAGAATAGGTGAGTGATTCATACACAGCATCTCTTTCTTTTATCGAGGGTTCTAGCAGTTGATATCCTTTCGCAAATAATTGAAATGCAATTTCGTGATCTGGATCTTTAATTGTTGGAAACTTGTCAAGTTCTTCTGCCAAGGCTTGATTAATGAACCTACAAAATCCCTCGAATTGGATCTGACTAAATCCGGGTATTGTGGACATTCCCTCGTTTCCATTCCGGAGCATCTTAATCTTAAGTTTCCTGTTTATCAAAGAAAAATTCCATTATCAGCTCACTCTTCATCAATCCCTATGGATCGATCTAGCAATCATGGAATCTATATTCTGTTTACTGAATCACATGAAATTCTAGGGAACTCCACATACGTATTTCATATATGTATTTCATACATATGAATAGAGACCATTTGGACGAAAGTTCGAGTTTGCCAGGGGTACAAATGAAATGAAAATGAATTGATAAAACATTCCTACAAAAAAAATTCTGCCACTTATACTTTATGTTATGATATTCTAATCAGATTGGATGGCAAAGATTTCTCATTTTATCTCCTTTCTATGAATGTAATAAAGCCGTAATATAATATACTAGAAAGTTTGACTTTACTTCGATTTAGAATAGCGTGCTTACTTTAATTTCTCAAAATAATTTGAGGGTTCTTTTTTATTTCGGATCGGAGTAGTATAATTGCTAGAAAATTCAGTATTTCATTGTGGAATTCTAAAATAAAGTAAGTCCCTTTTTTAAGTACATGCCAATCTAGTTATCCACCTCTCCCCATATCCATGCTTTTCTTTTATCGTAATTTCACTTGGGTACGCCAAGATAGTCAGGTTATACTCTATATCAGAGCAAATTTCCTTTTTTTATTCAAGATATTTAATTTAATACTTTGAAAAATTAAAGCATGATTCCCCATAGAGATATGTACATAAAGGGGATCTTTGGATAATAATGCTGTTCGGACCTAAAGTTTACCTATACACGGATTAAGCATAAAGCCATAATATTTTATTATGCCATTGAAGGGGGGGGAGATAATACCGATTTAAGAGTAGTTCACTACTGCAATAAAAAAAAGAGAATTCTAGTTAACGGTTCCAATTTATTCTGAATTTTGCAGCCTGTGAATAGAAATCCACTTTTTCTTCTTTTTCATCTCAATAGAAAGAAATGGGAAGTTTTATTGTGTTAACAATGTATGTTTTAAGATAGAATCTATCGAGGAGAATAATAGAAACTGGATCAAAAAAAGCAGGAATAGATTTTTTGAAAAAGATTGGAAAAAAGTAAGTAGAATTATATTCAAAATAAAAGGGGCTTTTCGTAAGAAAACGTGGATGAATACTTGCTGTTTTCTAGATTTTTGATCGGATTTTTTGGCGGCATGGCCAAGCGGTAAGGCAGGGGACTGCAAATCCTTTATCCCCAGTTCAAATCTGGGTGCCGCCTGATCAATAAAATACTTAGGTTTTTTTTATAGTGCTGATCGAATTCGATAAATTTTTACTTCGCATAAGTTCGGGCAAGAGAGTAACTGGGCCTGCCGATACTGGGTTTAGAGAAACCATACCATAGTTCTATCCTCAAACTAGGGTTAGGGTTTGTTTTGACGGTAGTGGCCAAAATGGTTATCAATAGGGGTGAGGTAGTGTTTCCTTATTCTTTTATTATATGAATTTGAATTGGTTCTTAATTGAGATTCGATTTGATAATTTTAAAATACGAGGATAAGATGTCAGAAATCTTGGTATCCAAAGAAAGGTCCCTAAGGGGCATTCTTTTTTTTTTTCAATCTAAGATTCAAGAAGGGACTCCACGAAAGAATATCAAGACTTACTAATTATTATACATTTTTTTATCGTACATCTTATGTTACCTACATACACTAAAGTAAGGACTACTTAATTCTAACGAGAATCAGATTAAATAGGTCGATCAAAAATCAATTTAGGAGTTGTATTATGGATAAAATCTCTTCATTCTTTCATAGAATGATACAAAGCAAGGCTGCAGGGTTTAGGTCAAAAATAAACATTAGGTAAGGTAGGTATCCAATAAATATTTATCTATCGATAATTTTATGGTATATTCGGGCGTCCTTTGCTTAAAAAAAAAAAAAAGAGTAACAAAAGGAATAAAAAATCTTCCTATTCCCGCTTCTTCTATTCAGGACATCATTCCCGTACTCTTTCTTTTTTAAGGAAAAAAGGGCTATAGTATCTCGTATTTTTAATGCTCTCTAATTCTACCAGAATTCCTATAAGAATTTGTTAGGAGTAAATTCCTTGAACTGATTGATCCATGGCCTTAGGGCGGAATCCCTTTTTGACTCTGTACCCTTGATTCCACTATGATTATTGATCAATAGTAGAATAATCCCTTCATAGAAATAGGAGACATAATTTAGATGGATATAGTAAGTCTCGCTTGGGCTGCTTTAATGGTAGTCTTTACATTTTCTCTTTCACTAGTAGTATGGGGAAGGAGTGGACTCTAGGGATACTACTAATTGATTAAGTAATCAAATTGTTGTATCAATTCTTTTCTTTAATGGATCATTTTGCATTAATCATTTTGTCAAACGTTATTCTTTAATCTTTTTCTTTAGTTTTGTTTCACTCCTGTAAGAAACTCTTGTATTGTAAGTTGTAATGTAAGAAAGAGCCATTATACCAATTCAGAATTTCTACTAGAAATGACGAATGGTTAAAAAAAGTTCTATACATAAGAAAATTAGACTTTCTTCCACGGAACTATTCACGGCATATCACACATTTTCCATTTCCTTTTACTTTTTACTATAGTCTATTCTTCATATTATTTTTCTTTCCTTCCATGGATTCTTTGGTCAAGAATTGTCTTAGATTTTTTTATTTTGACCTGATTGAAATTAAGTGGATGCAATGAAAAAAGAAATTGAATTAGACTACTTAACTATTTCAATCTACTAATCTATTCTATGTAGATTCAAAGATAATATAATAGAAAGAATCTAAAGTGTCGTAGAAAAAACTATATGTAGTTCTTTCTACCACACTTTAAGATTCCAACCAGATCCTTTCATTTAAGACTTGGATTTTTTTTATTTAATCCCTTTTTAATTTCTTCAATGATTAATTGGAATTCCAATTAATTATTTTGGCTGACTGTTTTTACATAAATAATAAGTAAAAAAGAAGTAGGAACTAGAATGAACAGTGCAGTAGCAATAAATGCGAGAATATTGACTTCCATAACCTCTTTATTTTTTATTTTCACAATAACTCGGGATGTAATCCCATGGAGAGGAAAAAGGGGTATCTTGTAAATTCAAGGGTAGGGCTTGCATTCTGATAATACTGAATCAATTCAATATTATGAATATCGGATCTATCAAATCAATTCATGGATGAGAGTTATATTTCACGGATGAGAGTTATATAGTATAACATAGGAAGATCCTCTATCCACACTAAGACCAAAATGGGTTTTTTGATTGGATTAGGAATTCCCTCTTTTTTAATCCTTTTCTACTTTTTCTTTTCTATATCTCTAACCCACGAGCTTTCTTAATCTTATACTTTCTTAATCTTATACAATTTCCCTTCCTTTTTCTTATAGTTATACATACAATTATGTATGTATTATATGACCAACTTTCACTTTCTATGGGTCACATAGACATCCAAATAAGCAGTAGAAGTGAGATGGGGAAAAGAGGTCTGAAATAAAAAGGGAATACGATTTATGTATGGATTCCGGTAAAATACCGGTACTCTATTCCATAAGAGTGGAATAGGAAATTAAGATGAGGATGGTATCATCATAAAGAAAGATAGAGTAATATAATATCCTAAATTCTACTAATCCACATATCGTATGTGTGTCTTTCTTTATCGATTGGGAGTAGTGAAAAAAAAATTCCTATATGCCCTCCCTCCCTCTTTAATGAGAGATGCAAAATAAAAAAGTGAAGTAAGGGTGCCCTGTGGGTATTTGATCTTGCTCCCTGCCCCTTTTTTTCATGGAAAAAGGAAATATCAATTTCTCCATTCATTGAACCCTAGTTCGGGACTGACGGGGCTCGAACCCGCAGCTTCCGCCTTGACAGGGCGGTGCTCTGACCAATTGAACTACAATCCCCGCGGGGTGTATGGCATACCCATTCTTAAATAGAACCATAAGAAGATTCGATTCGTCTTTCGTACTCTAAGAAATAGACGAATCATATACTACATACCCACATATTATATTATACGTGGGTATAGTGAGAGTGACATAACTAGTATGTCGTGATTTTTTATCACTAAAAATGGATAATAATCCAGCCTTCAATAAGAAAAACTCTTTTGTTTGTAAGAAAGGAATGAGAGAGATATGGATTAGAAAAAAAATTTCCCTTTTTTCTTTATCTTTTATTTCTATAGATCAGACATTTTATTTTATGGAAGAAAAACAAAAGGATTTAGTTCATACTCACGAAGCCCTAGATTTTTGGTTTGGGCCGAGCTGGATTTGAACCAGCGTAGACATTGTCAACGAATTTACAGTCCGTCCCCATTAACCACTCGGGCATCGACCCAGGAAGAATTTATTCTAGGGTTTTTGCTAATCTATGATTAACCTCCTTTCATAATACTCCCTACCCCCAGGGGAAGTCGAATCCCCGCTGCCTCCTTGAAAGAGAGATGTCCTGAACCACTAGACGATAGGGGCATCACTAGACGATAGGGCCATATACAACCGCTCGTGATTATACTATAATCATAGTATGAGCAGTTTTTTGGAATTGTCAATATACTCGAAAAGTATAAATAGATCCAAAGCAAAGAGTTTTTCCAACTTTTCTGTTATGTTTTCATCTAGGATTTTTTTTAGTTGATCGTTATAGATTAATTCTCCGTGCTTCATTTAGTGTTCATACCAAAAATGCATCCATCCCGCACTAAGTCATAAAATTCTCTAAAAATATAGAGAAAGTTTCAAAAACAAAGAAAAAAAGTGAATCAATTTAGTAGAAAAGTACTCTATCAGATTCGAACCAACGACTTACGTCTTAGCACGAGATTACTCTACCACTAATTTAAAAAGCCCTTTATCGGATTTGAACCGATGACTTATGCCTTACCATGGCATTACTCTACCACTGAGTTAAAAGGGCTTTTTATTTAATTCAAAAATTAGCCACTTGGATTTCCCATTATGGGTCTACTGCATAATGTACATATTATATATATAATATATAGAGATAGAGAGAGAGACATTATGTAGAGATTGTATATGTATATATCGATATCTTGAGAGCTCAAAATAAAATTAATAAAAAAAAACATACCCTACATAACATATCCAACTCTTCTTGGTTCAGGGTTTTCCGTTTCCGAAGACTAGTAAAATAGGCGGATTCTGGAACCCCAAGGATTCAACGGTATATGGATATGGAAAATATAAGATTTCCGATCCTAGCGGGAAAAGGCGGGGAACAGATACCCAATAGGATATAGGATCCTTGGGAGGAACTTTTGGTAATGGCCTTGATCCTCTATGCTATTTTTTATGTGTTCTTAGTTCTATTGAACTTTTTGCATTCTTTTAAACAAGAATCTAATAAACTAGAATTGAGTCAGTGGAAAAAAGGAGAGAGAGGAAAGTGTTAAATGGAGAGAGTCGACTAATCAGAGACTTTTAGGATCTTCTTTACATCAGGTAAATCTGTCGGCCCTGTCCGTTTTTTTCTTTAAGTTACGACTCTTTGCTGCTTACTTCTATCAAGCCATAGGGAAAGTCTATGATGAATTTGGAAAACTCATCTCACTCTTACTCTATGGCTCGGACTTAATGGGGGAAGAAAACATCTTCCATAATTTCTTTTTTGTTCAATTCTGGACAAAAAAGAAAAGGAAAAAAGGAATTTATAGGGACAGTGTTACCCCCTATATCCCCTAGTTTATATTGTAGGAATAATAAAACAATTTAGCAGTCTGACACACTTACGTCCTTGCAAAGTAAATAATTATTATTGTAGTCGTAACCGTAGAATAGGATCCTAATCAAAATAAATACATTTGGTTCAGGCGCTATTAGCATGGTAAGAAAAGATTTTTTTTACAGACCAGAGGGGCTATCTAAATCCTAAAGTAAAGGCGAGCGATCGAAGTAGAAGTACCAACGGCTCAGTGTCATGAACCTTCTCCATCTGATTCAATAAGGGGGAATTAGCCTTCTTGTCAAATGGCTATCCTTGACAAAGGGTACCATTTATACCATAATCTACAATGTAGCGGGTATAGTTTAGTGGTAAAAGTGTGATTCGTTCTATTAATAACTGAATTTGAAATGATATACTTAAGGCATCCTTAAGTTTTTTATTTTTATATTCCGATGAAAACTTTAGTTCTTATAAAGGATTAAATCCTTTTCCTCTCAATAGCATATTGAGGAAGAATATACATTCTGGCGATTTGTATCCAAAGACTAATTTAAATTGCATCCAAAATAAAAATAGGATTATGAGTACAGAGTCGCGAAGCATAATTTTGCATTGGATTAAGTATTCCAATTTTGAAAATATGAGTAAAGGATCTATGGATGAAGATACAAAAAAGTTGATTTCCAATCGTAACTAAATCTTCTTAAAATAAGGAATAAGGAAGCCAAATAGCTAAAAAACGATAGTTTTGGTTTACTAGAACCATCCGCATATTGTTTCAGCTCGGTGGAAACCCAATTCTTTTCCTCAGGATCTCTTGAATGAAATTAGGGAACGAAGTAAGTAGATTAGATGAATTTAGATAGAATTTCTATCTCCTACTCTATAAGGATCATCTAGAAAGCGGAGAGCTTTGGTTCCATTCAAATAGAAAAGCTGACATAGATGTTAAGTGGTGAGAATATCCATAAAGGAGCCGAATGAAATCAAAATTTCATGTTCGGTTTTGAATTAGAGACGTTAAAAATAATCAACCAACGTCGACTATAACCCCTAGCCTTCCAAGCTAACGATGCGGGTTCGATTCCCGCTACCCGCTCCATTCTGTATAAAAGGAGTATTCTATTTGTCTAGACATGTTAGAGGCTTGTATTCAAGCCTTTTTTGTCCACCAGTTTCTGGTACTCCAGAGCGGAGTAGAGCAGTTTGGTAGCTCACGAGGCTCATAACCTTGAGGTCACGGGTTCGATTCCCGTCTCCGCACTTAGCAGTCTGTATAAAAGGACTATTCTATTTCTCTAGATATGTATGGTAGAGGGGCGTATCCAACCCTTTTTTATTCATTAGTTCCCGGCCCTAGAGGGCAAAATTGAGCAGTTTGCGAAGTCACTTGCCTTCAAAAAAAGAAGGCGCAAGGCCTCTCCCTACCCTGCAGAAAATAAAAATGAAAAACGAAAGGGACAGTCTACCTCTCCCTTCCCTTTAAAAAAAGTTTGCCCGTTGTTTGTCTCAGTTAATACCCAATTTTTGGAGCTCTGTTGGCGAGTTCTATTTCTGCCTCTGGAGCGCCCTCTTTTTTTGAGTGGGATGCAAAGGAAGGGTAAGATAGTAAGGGATACGGCACTAGACTAACACCTAATTAATACTTAATTTAATATAAGTAGTTAAACAGTTAACTAGACTAAACTTTTTATCATAGTACTTTGATAAATTAAGCGGGCGAGCGGCGGGAATCGAACCCGTATCTTCTCCTTGGCAAGGAGATATTTTACCATTGAACTACGCTCGCTACGGTATATATTTTATAGCGTATATCCGCCTGGGTCGACCTTCTATGTCTGGGTCGACCGTTTCATTTCATTTTCTATTATATTAGAGTTTTCCTTTTTTTATTATCTGTCAATGAATATTCTAATGGGAATGGAATTTCATAATACTGAAAGAGAAGAGCTAGCAATTCGGAACGCAAATTGCGTTTTAATACGTCTCACTATTCTAATTTTTTAGAAGAAATGGCCTTTATTATTTCTTTTTTATGGGGTTAATAAATATTAACCAAATTTCATTTAAGAAATGAGAGAATTCAGAATAGCTACGAGAAAGACTAGTCCAATCCATAATGATGTACCGGAAAATACAACATTTTTATTATTTGACCAACCATCAGGAGAAGCAAATACAAGGGGTACACTAATTACTAAGACTGAGGAAGTCGCAATTAATGCAAAAACAGCTAATTGGAAAGCAATAGTCATATTTCTAATCCTCCAAGCTACCATCAAATAAAGTTGACTACATATTTGATCCCTCACTTAAACCAAAATTGTAAAAAAATACAAGAAGTAGGAGGGGTTTAATCATGAATCCATTGATTCTTCTCTTTAATTCAAATTTATTACTTAAACCGCTTTTTTATTTGGATATGGGGGTGAGAAGAGATTATTTACTCTTTATTTCACAAGCGGGTATAGCGGATCCTGTATCCGTGTATACAGTATACAGAGATATATCGAAAAGGAACTTGTATCTGATATCTTTCTAGAGGCTAATAAATCTTTTTATTTTTTATATGGCTATGTTCTATTTGTAGGAGTAAAATAAGGATTAGGCTGTGGAGAGATGGCTGAGTGGTTGATAGCTCCGGTCTTGAAAACCGGTATAGTTCTAGGAACTATCGAGGGTTCGAATCCCTCTCTCTCCTTTTGCTTATTGAATACGTTTGTTTCTTTCATTTTTATTTATTTTTTTTTTCTGTCCCTTATCTTTCTTTCATAAAAAGGAATGAATGGCTCGGCTAGATGGAATAACCGAGCCAGAACAGAAAAAAAGTAGAACAGGTATAAATAAGAAAATCTTAGTTAAGAGGGTTCATGTAAAGAACAGGTTCCAAATCACGATCGATTCCCTTTTCAAAACCTGCTGCAGCAGCTCGGGCTCTTCCTGCATGCCATAAATGGCCCACAAAAAAGAAGAATCCTAGAACAAAATGAGAAGTTGATAACCAACTTCTAGGAGAGACATAATTAACTGCATTGATCTCGGTAGCTACGCCACCCACGGAATTTAAAGAGCCTAAAGGAGCGTGGGTCATATATTCTGCTGAGCGTCGTTCTTGCCAAGGTTGTATGTCTTTTTTCAACCTACTCAAGTCCAAACCGTTGGGGCCCCTTAGAGGTTCTAACCATGGAGCACGAAGGTCCCAAAAACGCATAGTTTCCCCTCCAAAGATAACCTCCCCAGTTGGGGAACGCATTAGATATTTACCTAAACCTGTGGGTCCTTGAGCGGATCCCACATTAGCTCCAAGACGCTGGTCTCTAACTAGAAAAGTAAATGCTTGAGCTTGAGAAGCTTCTGGCCCGGTGGGTCCATAAAACTCACTCGGATAAGCTGTATTATTGAACCATACAAAACAACAAGCGATAAAACCAAAGACAGATAAAGCAGCTAAACTATAAGACAAGTAAGCTTCTCCAGACCATACAAATGCACGGCGAGCCCATGCGAAGGGTTTGGTTAAAATATGCCAAATTCCGCCAAATACACAAATAAAACCCAACCATACATGCCCACCAATTATATCTTCTAAATCATCTACACTAACAATCCACCCTTCTCCACCAAAAGGAGATTTTAGTAAATAACCAAATATAACACTGGGACTAAGGGTCAAATTGGTAATTTTTCTTACATCTCCCCCCCCAGGGGCCCAGGTATCATATACACCGCCAAAATAAAGAGCCTTGAGTACTAGAAGAAAAGCACCTAGACCTAACAAAATTAAGTGAATACCCAAAATTGTAGTCATTTTATTTCTATCTTTCCAGACATAACCAAAGAATGGAAAAGATTCCTCAAGAGTCTCGGGTCCCAGAAGCGCGTGATAAATGCCACCGAAGCCTAAGACTGCGGAGGAAATTAGGTGAAGTACGCCAGATACAAAGTACGGAAAAGTATCTAGAACTTCCCCCCCTGGCCCTACTCCCCAACCTAGAGTAGCTAAGTGTGGAAGTAAAATCAACCCTTGTTCATACATGGGCTTTTCTGGTACGAAATGGGCCACTTCAAATAGGTTCATTGCTCCGGCCCAGAATACGATTAATCCGGCATGAGCTACATGAGCTCCAAGCAGTTTACCGGACAAATTGATAAGTCTGGCATTCCCAGCCCACCAAGCAAAGCCGGTGGTTTCTTGGTCACGACCAGCTAAAACGAAAGTTCCATTAAAGAGCGTTTCCACGTGGTAGAACCTCCTCAGGGAATATAAGATTTTCATGAGGCTGATCCTGAGCTGCCATCCACGCACGAATACCCTCGTTTAAAAGAATATTTTTGGTGTAGAAAGTCTCAAATTCAGGATCTTCCGCTGCACGGATTTCCTGGGAAACAAAGTCATAGGCACGTAAGTTCAGAGCCAAGCCAACTACGCCAATAGCACTCATCCATAAACCGGTGACGGGTACAAATAGCATAAAGAAATGTAACCAACGTTTATTGGAAAAAGCAACACCAAAGATTTGGGACCAAAAGCGGTTAGCAGTGACCATTGAATAAGTTTCTTCAGCTTGAGTTGGGTTAAAAGCACGGAAGGTATTTGCACCATCACCGTCCTCAAATAGAGTGTTTTCTACGGTCGCTCCATGAATAGCGCATAGCAGAGCCGCACCTAATACTCCGGCAACTCCCATCATATGAAATGGGTTCAACGTCCAATTATGAAATCCTTGGAAGAAAAGGATGAATCGAAATATCGCTGCTACGCCAAAACTCGGCGCAAAGAACCAACCAGATTGCCCCAGTGGATAAATAAGGAATACAGAAACAAAAACAGCAATTGGACCAGAGAATGAGATTGCATTATAAGGCCGCAATTGAACAGACCGAGCAAGTTCAAATTGGCGTAACATGAAACCTATTAGTGCAAAAGCCCCGTGGAGAGCTACAAAAGTCCATAGACCGCCTAATTGACACCAACGAGTAAAATCTCCTTGTGCTTCGGGCCCCCATAGTAGCAACAAAGAGTGTGCTAAACTATTGGCAGGGGTAGAAACTGCTGCGGTTAAGAAATTACAACCTTCCAAATAGGAACTAGCCAATCCATGGGTATACCAAGAAGTTACAAAAGTTGTCCCTGTAAACCAACCCCCTAAAGCGAAATAAGCACAAGGAAAGAGCAATAGGCCAGACCATCCTACAAAAACGAAACGGTCCCTTCGTAACCAGTCATCCATAGTATCAAATAGATCATTTTCTTCTTTAGGAATTCTACCAAGGGCTATAGTCATAGTGATCCTCCTATTCAATTACTTCAACCATTTCCGAGCACCTCATATCACTTTCCAAGGCATATGATAGTTTTATTATCTGTGGACGATTTCTTTCTCGTTCAATGCCCTTTTTCAATGGTCTCGAAGAGAGAAATTTCCCATTTTTTATCTATTGGAGTCACAGTCACAACCGAGGTCGTGGTAAATCCATGAATTTGATTCGATTTGTTTTTCTTATACTATTTATTTGTTTTTCTTATACTATAGAAATAGAAATAAATTGTTTTTCTTATACTATAGAAAGAAATAAACCTTTGAATTCAGCATTATTCCAAGACTCCTATTTCAAAGTCTATCTTTTAAGGGAAAAATGCAAATAAAAGTAACCCTTCTTTTCCCATTCCCTCTCTATTGCATGGGTGGAAG
>NW_028260152.1:42500-57500 GCF_056163025.1 Triticum urartu | reverse complement strand
CCATTGATTAGAAGATTTAGCTTGTATGAATCGCTATTGGTTTGATACGAATAATGACAATCGTTTCAGTATGTTAAGGATACAGATGTATCCACAATTCATTTAGAGTTACTTAATAGTCTATTTCTTATACCATATCTCTATCCCGTGAAATTCTCGAGCCAAAAGATGGATGCATATGCTGTGTTTCATTTTGCTAAATGATATCAATTAAATGGTGTATCAATTCCATAAATTGCATATAGCAATAAATAAATCAGCAAAATTCTTTCTAATATTTTAGATAGAAGAAACATTTCTTCTATCTAAAATATTAGAAAGAATGTACCCTTCTATCCAAATCCAATTTGCATCGATAAAATAAATCCAAATTCCAGTAGTAGATGAATAATTGCAAATTTGTGTGTGTACGAGATTAGAATAACTTCAAAATAACTGACATAATTTTGTATTTTTCCTGATCAGAAAAATACATGAAAAAGAAAGGAGGTAGAAAAATTTTTGGATTTATGGTTAAAGAAGAAAAAGAAGAAAACAGGGGTTCTGTTGAATTTCAAGTATTCAGTTTCACCAATAAGATACGGAGACTTGCTTCACATTTGGAATTACACAAAAAAGATTTTTCATCGGAAAGAGGTCTACGAAGACTTTTGGGAAAACGTCGACGTTTGCTGGCTTATTTGGCAAAGAAAAATAGAGTACGTTATAAGAAATTAATCGGTCAGTTGAATATTCGGGAGCAGTAATTTAATCGTTCAAATTTTTTTCTTGTTTTATTATTTTTTTAGTAGTCTTATAGTAGTCTTAGATTTTTCATTTTGATGAGCCTCGCTTTGAGGAATTCATGGAATAATCCATTTTCATGGAATAATGAATTAAGGAAGAAAGGATATGAGTCTACCGCTTACAAGAAAAGATCTCATGATAGTCAATATGGGCCCTCAACACCCATCAATGCATGGTGTTCTTCGACTGATCGTTACTCTCGATGGTGAGGATGTTATTGATTGTGAACCCATATTAGGGTATTTACACAGAGGAATGGAAAAAATCGCGGAAAACCGAACTATTATACAATACTTACCTTATGTAACAAGGTGGGATTATTTAGCTACTATGTTTACAGAAGCAATAACAGTAAATGCACCAGAATTCTTGGAGAATATTCAAATACCACAAAGAGCCAGCTATATTAGGGTAATTATGTTAGAATTAAGCCGGATAGCTTCTCACTTGCTATGGCTTGGACCTTTTATGGCGGATCTCGGCGCACAGACTCCTTTTTTCTATATTTTTAGAGAGAGAGAATTAATATATGATCTATTTGAAGCTGCTACAGGTATGCGAATGATGCACAATTACTTTCGCATCGGAGGAGTAGCCGCCGATCTACCTTATGGATGGATCGATAAATGTTTAGATTTCTGTGATTATTTTTTACGCGGAGTTGTTGAATATCAACAACTTATTACACAGAATCCAATTTTTTTAGAGCGAGTTGAAGGAGTAGGTTTTATTAGCGGAGAAGAAGCAGTAAATTGGGGCTTATCGGGACCGATGTTACGAGCTTCTGGAATACAATGGGATCTTCGTAAAGTAGATCCTTATGAGTCTTACAACCAATTTGATTGGAAAGTCCAATGGCAAAAAGAAGGGGATTCGTTAGCTCGCTATTTAGTACGAATTGGTGAAATGAGGGAATCCATCAAAATAATTCAACAAGCTGTAGAAAAAATTCCTGGAGGACCTTATGAAAATTTAGAAGTCCGACGCTTTAAGAAAGAAAATAATTCTGAATGGAATGATTTTGAGTATAAATTTCTTGGTAAAAAACCTTCGCCCAATTTTGAATTGTCAAGACAAGAGCTTTATGTAAGAGTAGAAGCCCCAAAAGGTGAATTAGGGATTTATCTAGTAGGAGATGATAGCCTTTTCCCCTGGAGATGGAAAATCCGTCCACCCGGGTTTATTAATTTGCAAATTCTTCCTCAGCTAGTTAAAAAAATGAAATTGGCTGATATCATGACGATATTAGGTAGTATAGATATCATTATGGGGGAAGTTGATCGTTGAAATGATAATAGATAGGGTAGAGGTAGAAACTATCAATTCTTTTTCGAAATTGGAATTATTAAAAGAAGTCTATGGACTGATATCGATTCTACCCATTTTGACCCTCCTTTTGGGAATAACAATAGAGGTACTCGTAATTGTGTGGTTAGAAAGAGAAATATCTGCGTCGATACAACAACGTATTGGTCCTGAATATGCTGGCCCCCTGGGCCTGCTTCAAGCTATAGCAGATGGGACTAAGCTACTTTTTAAAGAAGATATTCTGCCATCCCGAGGAGATATTTCTTTATTTAGCATTGGACCCTCTATAGCAGTCATATCAGTTTTATTAAGTTTTTTAGTTATCCCTTTGGGATATCATTTTGTTTTAGCCGATCTTAGTATTGGTGTTTTTTTATGGATTGCCATTTCAAGTATAGCTCCTATTGGTCTTCTTATGGCAGGATATAGCTCAAATAATAAATATTCTTTTTCAGGCGGTCTACGAGCTGCTGCTCAATCCATTAGTTATGAAATACCATTAACTTTTTGTGTGCTAGCAATATCTCTACGTGTGATTCGTTAAAATAGATCTTTTTCCTATAAAATCCATTAACTATTTATATTCCTTTTCTTATTTAGTATTTGGGTTGGTAAGTTAAACTAGATAGCTATATGAGTGAAACAAAACAGCTTATAAATTTGTAGTAAAAAGAAAAAATCTCATTTCCTACGTACAAGAAAAAAGTGGAAGTAAACATAAGCAGTGTAAACTCTTTATCCCAAGGTTGATATTTTTTAATTAGTCATCATATCTTGAAGCGGCCAAGAATAAAGGATTCACGATATGGAATTCCATTACTAGAATACTCCTAGTTATTACTATAACTTAATAATCCATAAGAAGAATCCACCAAAAGTTAGTGAAGGGTTAGGAACACTAAAGTACATAAAGGATTAGTAATGGAAAATCTAAAACATTAGAGATTTTTGCCCATAAAAGGAATCATAATAAGGACTTGCAATTTGTAGAAATTATCAAGTAGTACTTTCTTCGGATTCCGATCCAGAGTATGTTCCCATTCACTTGTTAAGGAAATGGCTATCAAGAACGAATTAACCCTTTATATCCATTTTTTCTTTTTAAATACCCCCTCCCTGGGGAAAGAAGAATAGTAAAAAAGATATGGAGTGCACTAGAAAAAATTTTCATTATTTCCTTCCTCTATCCATATTCATGCAGAATTGCTCATGAACTAATACCCAACTCTTTCCATTTATTAATTGAATTCCTATAACAAGTAACAAGTGTTTTATTCCAAGATTAAGTTATTACTGAACAAAGAAAAATTTTCATTATATTATAAAGGATGAGATCAATTCGGAAGCGCTTTTTCTTATTCTAGCAGACGGAATTCCTTTGGTCTAATTTAGGACTTTCAAATCTATTTTATTTTATCTAATTCTATCTACGCCCCCGGGGCTAGGAACAAAACAGTCCTTTCCTTTTTCTGATCATAGAGAAGCCGTATGAAGCTAAGGTTTCATGTACGGTTTTGAAATAGCGGTGGGAACTGTGATGTTATCACCGACTATGATTATCTAACAGTTCAAGTACAGTTGATATAGTTGAAGCACAGTCAAAATACGGTTTTTTTGGATGGAATATTTGGCGTCAGCCTATAGGTTTTCTGGTTTTTTTAATTTCTTCTTTGGCAGAATGTGAAAGATTACCCTTTGATTTACCAGAAGCGGAGGAAGAATTAGTAGCAGGTTACCAAACTGAATATTCCGGTATCAAATATGGTTTATTTTATCTTGTTTCTTACCTAAATTTATTAGTTTCTTCTTTATTTGTAACAGTTCTCTACTTGGGCGGGTGGAATTTATCTATTCCCTATATATCCTTTTTTGATTTTTTCCAAATGAATAAAGCAGTTGGAATTTTGGAAATGACAATGGGTATATTTATTACATTAACTAAAGCTTATTTATTTCTCTTCATTTCTATCACAATAAGATGGACTTTACCGAGGATGAGAATGGATCAGTTATTAAATCTTGGATGGAAATTTCTTTTACCTATTTCCCTGGGCAATCTCTTATTAACAACCTCTTCTCAACTTGTTTCACTATAAATAAGATAATACAATAATAGTAAGAATATTTTCAACACAAAAGCTCTCTCAAACAAGAGAAAGAAACATATCTTTTTCATAGATATTTAGAATGAATATGTTCCCTATGGTAACTGGGTTCATGAGTTATGGTCAACAAACAATACGTGCTACAAGGTACATAGGTCAAAGTTTCATAACTACCTTATCCCACACAAATCGTTTACCTATAACGATTCACTACCCTTATGAAAAATCAATTACACCAGAGCGTTTCCGAGGGCGAATCCACTTTGAATTTGATAAATGTATTGCTTGTGAAGTATGTGTTCGCGTATGTCCGATAGATTTACCCGTTGTGGATTGGAGATTTGAAAAGGATATTAAAAGAAAACAATTGCTTAATTATAGTATTGATTTCGGAGTTTGTATATTTTGTGGCAATTGTGTTGAGTACTGTCCAACAAGCTGTTTATCAATGACTGAAGAATATGAACTTTCTACCTATGATCGTCATGAATTGAATTACAATCAAATTGCTTTAAGTCGGTTACCAATCTCCATAATGGGAGATTACACAATTCAAACAATTAGGAATTCGTCTGAAAGTAAAATAAACAAAGAAAAATCTTCGAATTCAAGAACGATTACTGATTACTAAACTTTGATTTTGTCTTTCTGTTATAAAAATCTAATAATTCTTTATTAAACTTTAAAATTAAACTATAAAGAAAAACGAAAAACTACTGCTTATTGGAAATTATTTCTTATTTTAAATCAGACTAGATTTTCGTGATATAATATAATTTATAACTATAAGTTTATACACAAAAAAATACCCTAATCCTTTTTTCCTTCCTTGAATCCTTTAGTTTTAGTCAGTTCATGAAAAATTTTATACTATTAATTTCTTTTTATCCATAATGGATTTACCTGGACCAATACATGAGATTCTTATGCTATTTGGGGGATTTGTTCTTCTACTAGGGGGTCTAGGAGTAGTATTACTTACCAACCCCATTTATTCTGCCTTTTCGCTGGGATTAGTTCTTGTTTGTATATCCTTATTCTATTTTTTATTAAATTCCTACTTTGTAGCTGTCGCACAACTTCTTATTTATGTGGGAGCCATAAATGTCTTGATCATATTCGCTGTAATGTTCGTAAATGGCTCAGAATGGTCTAAAGATAAGAATTATTGGACTATTGGAGATGGGTTCACTTCACTCGTTTGTATAACTATTGTTTTTTCACTAATGACTACTATCCCAGATACGTCGTGGTATGGAATTCTTTGGACTACAAGATCAAACCAAATAGTAGAACAGGGTCTCATAAATAATGTTCAACAAATTGGAATTCATTTAGCAACCGATTTTTATCTTCCGTTTGAACTCATTTCCATAATTCTTCTAGTTTCTTTAATAGGTGCAATTACTATGGCTCGGCAATAAGAAAACTTAGAAAAAGTACAAATTATAAGAATTGCAAATCTAAAATAAATAACTAAAGAATCACAATTTTGATTTAGTAAAATCCATCTACTGCCAACAAATACCTCCTTTTTTTTTTTTTTTTTTTTCTTTTGTTGTGTAATTGTTCTATTGTAATTAATTGAATCGGTTCAATTCTTGCCCTCATATTGAAATGAATCGAGATTGATAAGGAGTTAGTTAATGATGTTTGAGCATGTACTTTTTTTGAGTGTCTATTTATTTTCGATTGGTATCTATGGATTGATCACAAGCCGAAACATGGTTAGAGCTCTAATATGTCTTGAACTTATACTGAATTCAATTAATCTAAATCTCGTAACATTTTCTGATCTATTTGATAGTCGCCAATTAAAAGGAGATATTTTCGCAATTTTTGTTATAGCCCTTGCAGCTGCTGAAGCCGCTATTGGACTATCCATTCTTTCTTCCATCCATCGTAATAGGAAATCCACTCGTATCAATCAATCTAATTTATTGAATAATTAGACTTTTGAATAATTAGACATAGAATCCTCTAAACAAAGGCGCACATATTAAAATAAATAGAAATCAATACTATTTTCTTAGTATTATTTGAGAATATCCATTTTTTTTAGTAGATTATTGCATAGTATTCTTTTTCACTTAAATGAATTTTTGTATTTGTAATTCATTGATATTGCAATTTGAATATTGCAATAATTTATATTGAAAAGACGATAGCCAATTTATTGGCTAATTCGAATTCGTCTGTACAATTCGTAAAATTCTTTCTTATTTCTTATTTATTGTTGAAATCCAAAATTAAAGTCTCTTGGCTCTCTTCACGCTTTCTCACAAACAGATTAAAAAATAGATTTTTTTTTTTGAAGTTTGGATAAACCATTGCTTCGTCTGGTGTCTACAATACATATGACTCATTATAGTACTAATTTCATTTTTACCAGATCGAAAAATTTTATGTTGAAAAGAAAAATTTATAGATCCAATGTCACATTCCGTAAAAATTTACGATACATGTATAGGATGCACTCAATGTGTACGAGCTTGTCCAACAGATGTATTAGAAATGATACCCTGGGATGGATGTAAAGCCAAGCAAATTGCTTCCGCGCCGAGAACCGAAGATTGTGTGGGTTGTAAGAGATGTGAATCTGCCTGCCCGACAGATTTTTTAAGTGTCCGCGTTTATTTAGGGCCTGAAACAACACGTAGCATGGCTCTATCTTATTGATACGTTACAAAAAACTTCACTCGAATCGTCTGATTCCTCTTTACCGAAGAAGCCTGTGCTCGAAATAATCGAGCACGGGCTTTTCTGGTCAAAACGTATCTTGTCTTTATCACTTTATCATGAGTTATTTTCCTTGGTTAACAATACTTGTTGTTTTGCCGATATTTGCAGGTTCATTAATTTTCTTTTTACCTCATAAGGGAAACAAAGTCGTTAGGTGGTATACTATATCTATTTGTTTATTAGAATTCCTTCTAATGACTTATGCGTTCTGTTATCATTTCCAACTGGAGGATCCCTTAATCCAATTAAAGGAGGATTATAAATGGATAGATGTCTTCGATTTCCACTGGAGATTGGGAATCGATGGACTTTCATTAGGATCTATTTTATTGACAGGATTTATCACTACTTTAGCTACTTTAGCAGCTTGGCCAATTACACGGAATTCGCGATTATTCTATTTCCTGATGCTCGCAATGTATAGTGGTCAAATAGGATTATTTTCTTCGCGAGACCTTTTACTTTTTTTTATCATGTGGGAGTTAGAATTAATTCCTGTTTACTTACTTTTATCCATGTGGGGGGGGAAGAGGCGTCTATATTCAGCTACAAAGTTTATTTTGTATACTGCAGGCGGTTCCATTTTTTTCTTAATCGGAGTTCTGGGTATGGGCTTATATGGTTCCAACGAACCAGGATTAGATTTGGAAAGATTAATTAATCAATCATACCCTGCAACCTTGGAAATACTTTTATATTTTGGCTTCCTTATTGCTTATGCTGTCAAATTGCCGATTATACCCCTACATACGTGGTTACCAGATACCCATGGGGAAGCACATTATAGTACATGTATGCTTTTAGCGGGAATATTATTAAAGATGGGAGCATATGGATTGATTCGGATCAACATGGAATTGTTACCTCATGCTCATTATCTATTTTCGCCCTGGTTAGTAATAATAGGAGCGATCCAAATAATCTATGCAGCTTCAACTTCTCTTGGTCAACGAAATTTCAAAAAAAGAATAGCTTATTCCTCTGTATCTCACATGGGTTTCATAATTATAGGAATTGGTTCCATAACCAACATTGGACTCAATGGAGCTATTTTACAAATATTATCCCATGGATTTATTGGTGCTACACTTTTTTTCTTGGCAGGAACCGCTTCTGATAGAATGCGTCTTGTTTATCTCGAAGAACTGGGGGGAATATCTATCCCAATGCCTAAAATTTTTACCATGTTTAGTAGCTTTTCAATGGCTTCTCTTGCCTTACCAGGAATGAGTGGTTTTGTCGCAGAATTAGTAGTATTTTTTGGACTAATTACTAGTCCAAAATTTCTGTTAATGCCAAAAACACTAATTACTTTTGTAATGGCAATTGGAATGATATTAACTCCTATTTATTTATTATCTATGTTACGCCAGATGTTCTATGGATACAAGCTATTTAATGTTCCAAACGCAAATTTTGTGGATTCTGGACCACGAGAACTCTTTATTTTAATCTGTATCTTTTTACCAGTAATAGGAATTGGTATTTATCCAGATTTTGTTCTCTCCCTATCCGTTGACAGGGTAGAGGCTCTCTTATCCAATTATTATCCTAAATAGGTTTGCTTTTTTTTACTCGTCTGCTCTATTAATGCAGAAATAAGTAAAAAAGTATATAATGCAGAAATAAGTAAAAAAGTATAATTAGATCTATCTCGAATTTTTGAGAACCCTTTGATAAGGCGTTCAAGGGGTTCTCAAATAAAACATAAAAGTAAAAACCTTCATTTCATGAAGGTTTTATTTTATGTAATCATTTAGGTGTTAATGTAAACGAACCATAACTATGTAAGCCTATTCCTAATAGATTTATACCAAAATAACAAATCCAAATTATAAGAAATCCTATCAAAGCTATAAGTGCAGAATTCGTACCCTTCCAATTTGGATTTGTTCTACTATGTAAATAAATTGCGAATATGGTCCAAGTAATAAATGCCCAAGTTTCCTTAGGATCCCAATTCCAATAGGATCCCCAGGCCTCATTAGCCCATACTGCTCCACAAAGAATACCTACGGTTAAAAGGGTAAATCCTAGGCTAATGACACGATAACTCCAAGAATCCAAACGCTCCGTTAATTGATATTTGTAATAATTTGGAAATGAAGGGACAGAGGTTCTTTTTAAAGCACTTCTTTTTGCATAAAAATATTTAATATCACTAAAGAAAAATGTTTTATTTAAAACATTTTTTTTCTTTTTAGAAAAGAAATGGAAATTATTTCGAAATCTAATGATTAGAATAGCGGCAGATAATAAGGATCCGCACAAAAGAGTTGCATAGCTTAATAACATCATACTGACATGCATCATTAACCACTGAGATTGTAGAGCAGGTACTAGTATCGTGGATTGATGCATTTCAGTTAAAAGACCCGATGTGGCAAAGCCTTGCGTTAAAATAGTACTTGGCGTAGTTATTGTGCTTAAATCATTTTTAGAGTTCTGTATTTTAGGAATGGTATGAAGAATATACAGGGCCCATGAAAGGAAGATCAATGACTCATATAAATTACTTAATGGAAAATGTCCCGAGGAAGCCCAACGAGAAACTAAGAATCCTGTTATAGAGAAAAAAGTAACTATCATTCCTTTTTCTGACGAATCGCGTAATCCTCCAAGTTCACGAACTAATAAGGTTATAAAATGAATCGTAATCACAATTGAAATCGTTGAGAAAGAGATATGAGTTAGTATATGTTCTAAAGTTGCAAATAGCATAAGGGGAAGGTCCCATTACAAAATTGTAAATTTCGAATTGATTTCTAATCTATTGTATTCTTTTTCAAGAATGCCGCCACTCGGATTCGAACCGAGATGCTTGAGCACTGCTTCCTAAGAGCAGCGTGTCTACCAATTTCACCATGGCGGCTAACTTCAAATAATAGGTAACTTAAAAGAATAATAGCTATTATCTTGGGAATCGTCGATATTGGGAAAGTCCATAAAATTTAGGAACATTAGAGTTTTCATTAAAATAGACTTCGTTTGGTAGTATCGTTTCCATTTTTTTTTTTTACAATAAACTCTTGCTTTGCCCAATAGAAACACAAACACTGCTTGAAAGAGTTGGAACTTCTTTTTTCTAACTTGCAATTATAGAACTAATTTTTTCTAATTAATTTCCCCTTTACATTTTGAAAATTCTTTCAATACAATGAAAAAAATCCAAAAGGGTTTCTATTTAATGATGAAATTAAAATAAAATGGATAAATAGAAAAGGCTTTTTGGATTTTTTAAAAATTTCTAGAATGAAAGTCTTTATGCTCTTATTAATAAGATTTACTAACCTTATGATTTTGGAGAAGATAGGTGGAAGTTGTAAGTCCTATTGTAAGAATACTCCACTTTTCATAATTTTCCTAATAGAATATGAGGATTCTATTAGGAAAATTATGAAAAGTTCATTGATAGGAAAAGAATACTTAGCACACAGTATACCAAACAAAACTTTTTTTTTCTTGTATATATAAGATAAGAGGGGTTTTTTGTTCTAAGAATATTGTACCGAGTAATTCGACACATAAAAGTACATTCAAAGAAGAATCCAAATTATTAAATAATTGGAATTCTTTTTTGATAAGTCAATTCATATTATTCCAAAATCTTATTATTTGTTTGTTGCCCAGAAAAACCCTTTGGTTTTGGATGCTCATTACCGCTCGAAAATGATCTTGATTTTACTAAAGAATAAGATTGTACTATGGAAAAATAAGTCTTTTTCTTCCAAATATTTTTACGAATACGCTTTTTTGACATTGAAGTACGTTTTTTTGGAACTGCCATTCAAAAAGGAAATTACTTTTTTCTAGTTGTATGTGAAAGACATCTATTGCTGCAAATCAATCCTTCTTTCTTCTTTTTATTAGTATTTATACTTAGATACTGAAAGATACTTAAATTTTGAATTATTTTTTACTTCATTTTGTCTAATGCGGATAAGACAACAAGAATTTTTTAACATTTTTTCTTTATATATTTTATACTTTTTTTTTAATAATATAGAATATATAGAAGGGTTTCTCATTTAAATCTATTTATATCTATTTATATATCAAGTATACTCCATATATAGATATATGGTATGGAAGCCTATCCCCCATATAAGATAAGACGGGGGGATAAAAAGAAGGGAAAATGAAAATAGTTAATTAAGTTCAGAATGGTATTCCATAAAGGAAAGGAATTCCAATCAAAACAAAAAATACTGAGTCTCTTAAACAAGACATTCTAAAACTTAGGTAATTTATAGTCATTAGAATTTTAGTTCTATATGAAGTAAGGACTATTCGATAATTTCTTATAAACATAGGTTTTCATTGGAATTCACTCAATCAGTTAATTATGGAACAAGAGAGCTGTTTCATCTTTGTTTTAAAGAAATATAAAAATGAATTATGAATAGAAAGTAAAATGATTCCACTTTTTTTTTTTTATTTTTATAAATATCTTTATTTAGTTAATAAAATAACTTCGTTACCTAGTTATTTTATTAACTTTTTTAATTTAACCAACTAAACCCATTCTTAATTTTTAATTATTTCAATGAGATAAATTTTGGAAAAATTAAGAATTTCAGTATTTTTTCTTATTCTTTTTATTTATTCTTTCAGAAAGAGATAAGAATTGGTTTGGTGAATCGGAAACAATTTTATAGAAAAATTGAAGTAAAAATTGAAGTAAAAATTGCAATTTCTTTTCTTATGGAACATACATATCAATATGCATGGGTAATCCCTCTTCTCCCACTTCCAGTTATTATGTCAATGGGATTTGGCCTTATTCTTATTCCGACAGCAACAAAAAATCTTCGTCGCATATGGGCTTTTCCTAGTGTTTTACTCTTAAGTATAGCTATGGTATTCTCAGTTCAACTGTCTATTCAACAAATAAATGGAAGTTCGATCTATCAATATCTATGGTCTTGGACCGTCAATAATGATTTTTCTTTAGAATTTGGATACTTGATTGACCCACTTACTTCTATTATGTTAATACTAATTACTACTGTAGGAATCCTGGTTCTTATTTATAGTGATGGTTATATGTCTCACGATGAAGGATATTTGAGATTTTTTGTTTATATAAGTTTTTTCAATACTTCCATGTTGGGATTGGTTACTAGCTCCAATTTGATACAAATTTATTTTTTTTGGGAACTCGTGGGAATGTGTTCTTATTTATTGATAGGCTTTTGGTTTACACGACCAATCGCAGCGAGTGCTTGTCAAAAAGCTTTTGTAACTAATCGTGTAGGGGATTTTGGTCTATTATTAGGAATTTTAGGTTTTTTTTGGATAACAGGTAGTTTAGAGTTTAGGGATTTGTTCAAAATAGCTAATAACTGGATTCCTAATAATGGAATTAACTCTTTACTTACTACTTTGTGTGCTTTTTTATTATTCCTTGGTGCAGTTGCGAAATCCGCACAATTCCCTCTTCACGTATGGTTACCCGATGCTATGGAAGGGCCCACTCCTATTTCGGCTCTTATACACGCAGCAACTATGGTTGCTGCGGGAATTTTTCTTCTAGCTCGACTTCTTCCTCTTTTCATATCTTTACCTTTGATAATGAGTTTTATTTCTTTAGTAGGTACAATAACACTATTCTTAGGAGCTACTTTAGCTCTTGCTCAGAGAGATATTAAAAGAAGCTTAGCCTATTCTACAATGTCTCAATTGGGTTATATGATGTTAGCTCTAGGTATAGGTTCTTATCAAGCTGCTTTATTCCATTTGATCACTCATGCTTATTCAAAAGCTTTATTGTTCTTGGGATCCGGATCCGTTATTCATTCAATGGAACCTCTTGTTGGATATTCACCAGATAAAAGTCAAAATATGGTTCTTATGGGCGGTTTAAGAAAATACATTCCAATCACAAGAACTACTTTTTTATGGGGTACACTTTCTCTTTGTGGTATTCCACCTCTTGCTTGCTTCTGGTCCAAAGATGAAATCCTTAGTAATAGTTGGTTGTATTCGCCCTTTTTTGGAATAATAGCCTCCTTTACTGCAGGATTAACTGCCTTTTATATGTTTCGGATATATTTACTTACATTTGATGGGTATTTGCGTGTTCATTTTCAAAATTACAGTAGCACTAAAGAGAGTTCCTTGTATTCAATATCCTTATGGGGAAAAAGGATACCCAAAGGAGTGAATAGGGATTTCGTTTTATCAACAACGAAGAGTGGAGTTTCTTTTTTTTCACAAAATATACCAAAAATTCAAGGTAATACAAGAAATAGGATAGGATCCTTTACTACGTCTTTTGGGGCTAAAAAAACTTTTGCCTATCCGCATGAAACGGGAAATACTATGTTATTTCCTCTTCTTATATTACTACTTTTCACTTTGTTCATTGGATTCATAGGAATCTCTTTTGATAATGGAGGAATTGGTAATGGAATAGCAGAGTTAACCATATTATCAAAGTGGTTAACTCCCTCAATAAACTTTACCCAGGAAAGTTCTAATTCTTTTGTAAATTCATATGAATTTATTACTAATGCAATTTCTTCTGTAAGTCTAGCTATCTTTGGTTTATTCATAGCATATATCTTCTATGGATCCGCTTATTCTTTTTTTCAGAATTTGGATTTAATAAACTCTTTTTACAAAGGAAATCCTAAAAAAGAATTTTTAGATCAAGTAAAAAAAAATATATACAGTTGGTCATATAATCGTGGTTATATAGATATTTTCTATACTAGGGTCTTTACCCTCGGTATAAGAGGGTTAACCGAACTCACGGAGTTTTTTGATAAGGGTGTTATTGATGGAATTACCAATGGAGTGGGTCTTGCTAGTTTTTGTATAGGAGAGGAAATTAAATATGTAGGGGGAGGTCGAATCTCGTCTTATTTATTCTTTTTTTTATGTTATGTATCTGTGTTTTTATTCTTTTTTCTTTCTTAAGTTAAGGAATTTACAACAAGTCTCTTGCAAAAATAACTATCCTATCCCCTTTCTACAATCTCTCTATATCCTTGTTACATAAGGTAAGTATTGTATAATAGTTCGGTTTTCCGCGATTTTTTCCATTCCTCTGTGTAAATACCCTAATATGGGTTCACAATCAATAACATCCTCACCATCGAGAGTAACGATCAGTCGAAGAACACCATGCATTGATGGGTGTTGAGGGCCCATATTGACTATCATGAGATCTTTTCTTGTAAGCGGTAGACTCATATCCTTTCTTCCTTAATTCATTATTCCATGAAAATGGATTATTCCATGAATTCCTCAAAGCGAGGCTCATCAAAATGAAAAATCTAAGACTACTATAAGACTACTAAAAAAATAATAAAACAAGAAAAAAATTTGAACGATTAAATTACTGCTCCCGAATATTCAACTGACCGATTAATTTCTTATAACGTACTCTATTTTTCTTTGCCAAATAAGCCAGCAAACGTCGACGTTTTCCCAAAAGTCTTCGTAGACCTCTTTCCGATGAAAAATCTTTTTTGTGTAATTCCAAATGTGAAGCAAGTCTCCGTATCTTATTGGTGAAACTGAATACTTGAAATTCAACAGAACCCCTGTTTTCTTCTTTTTCTTCTTTAACCATAAATCCAAAAATTTTTCTACCTCCTTTCTTTTTCATGTATTTTTCTGATCAGGAAAAATACAAAATTATGTCAGTTATTTTGAAGTTATTCTAATCTCGTACACACACAAATTTGCAATTATTCATCTACTACTGGAATTTGGATTTATTTTATCGATGCAAATTGGATTTGGATAGAAGGGTACATTCTTTCTAATATTTTAGATAGAAGAAATGTTTCTTCTATCTAAAATATTAGAAAGAATTTTGCTGATTTATTTATTGCTATATGCAATTTATGGAATTGATACACCATTTAATTGATATCATTTAGCAAAATGAAACACAGCATATGCATCCATCTTTTGGCTCGAGAATTTCACGGGATAGAGATATGGTATAAGAAATAGACTATTAAGTAACTCTAAATGAATTGTGGATACATCTGTATCCTTAACATACTGAAACGATTGTCATTATTCGTATCAAACCAATAGC
>NW_028260152.1:0-25000 GCF_056163025.1 Triticum urartu | reverse complement strand
ATTAAACTCATAATTCATTAGATCCTTGTTATCAATGCCAACTAGGTATCATAAGTAAATGGATCCCGGTTGTTCAATCCTTTGATAACCAAGGTCATTCTTTGCTAAAGAGAAATGATCACTATGAGTCAGACTCAATAGAATTGGATCCATTCCAAATAGCGAGAATTAGGATTCTTGATCCCTCTCAATCTCTCTTTCAATTCGAGGATCCAGAGAGGTGTTTTCATAGTCATCTCCGAATATTTGCCATCTCGGAATATTTTCGATTTCATTTTTCTATGATATGTCTTTCTATATGAAAATTGGTTATTTACGATGTACGATGATCCCTGTTAAGCATCCATGGCTGAATGGTTTAAAGCGCCCAACTCATAATTGGTAAATTTGCGGGTTCAATTCCTGCTGGATGCACACGAACGGGAAACATTCCATAAGTCTATTGGAACTGGCTCTCTATCCATGGAATCTCATCCATCATCCATACATAACGAATTGGTATGGTATATTCATACCATAACATAAGAACAATAAGAACTCGAATTCTTATCGATACTGGAACTCAGAGCATAGGAGGGAAAGTCGATTTATGGATGGAATCAAATACGCAGTATTTACAGAAAAAAGTCTTCGTTTATTGGGAAAGAATCAATATACTTTTAATGTCGAATCGGGATTCACTAAGACAGAAATAAAGCATTGGGTCGAACTCTTCTTTGGTGTTAAGGTGGTAGCTGTGAATAGCCATCGACTACCTGGAAAAGGTAGAAGAATAGGACCTATTCTGGGCCATACAATGCATTACAGACGTATGATCATTACCCTTCAACCGGGTTATTCTATTCCACTTCTAGATAGAGAAAAAAACTAAAGGAGAATACTTAATAATACGGCGAAACATTTATACAAAACACCTATCCCGAGCACACGCAAGGGAACCGTAGACAGGCAAGTGAAATCCAATCCACGAAATAATTTGATCCATGGACGGCACCGTTGTGGTAAAGGTCGTAATTCCAGAGGAATCATTACCGCAAGGCATAGAGGGGGAGGTCATAAGCGCCTATACCGTAAAATAGATTTTCGACGGAATCAAAAAGACATATCTGGTAGAATCGTAACCATAGAATACGACCCTAATCGAAATGCATACATTTGTCTCATACACTATGGGGATGGTGAGAAGAGATATATTTTACATCCCAGAGGGGCTATAATTGGAGATACTATTGTTTCTGGTACAAAAGTTCCTATATCAATGGGAAATGCCCTACCTTTGAGTGCGGTTTGAACTATTGATTTACGTAATTGGAAGTAACCAATTAGGTTTACGACGAAACCTAGAAATCGATCACTGATCCAATTTGACTACCTCTACGGGATAGACCTCAACAGAAAACTGTTGAGTAACGGCAGCAAGTGATTGAGTTCAGTAGTTCCTCATAGAAAATTATTGGCTCTAGAGATATGGTAATATGGAGAAGACAAAATTGTTTGAAGCACGCACAGAACCGGAAGCGCCCCTTGTTTCAAAGAGAGGAGGACGGGTTATTCACATTTAATTTGATGGTCAGAGGCAAATTGAAAGCTAAGCAGTGGTAATTAAGACCCCCGGGGGAAAATAGGGATGTCTCCTACGTTACCCATAATATGTGGAAGTATCGACGTAATTTCATAGAGTCATTCGATCTGAATGCTACATGAAGAACATAAGCCAGATGACGGAACGCAGAGACCTAGGATGTAGAAGATCATAACATGAGCGATTCGGCAGATTTGGATTCCTTTCCTATATATCCACTCATGTGGTACTTCATCATATGATTCATATAAGATCCATCTGTCTAGAGATCGTCATATACATCTAGAAAGCCGTATGCTTTGGAAGAAGCTTGTACAGTTTGGGAAGGGGTTTTTTGAGAGAAAAGAAGAATCTACTTCAACCGATATGCCCTTAGGCACGGCCATGCATAACATAGAAATCACACGTGGAAGGGGTGGGCAATTAGCTAGAGCAGCAGGTGCTGTAGCGAAACTCATTGCAAAAGAGGGTAAATCGGCCACTTTAAGATTACCATCTGGGGAGGTCCGTTTAGTATCCCAAAACTGCTTAGCAACAGTCGGACAAGTGGGTAATGTTGGGGTGAACCAAAAAAGTTTGGGTAGAGCCGGATCTAAGTGTTGGCTAGGTAAACGCCCCGTAGTAAGAGGGGTAGTTATGAACCCTGTGGACCACCCCCATGGGGGCGGTGAAGGGAAAGCTCCCATTGGTAGAAAAAAACCCACAACCCCTTGGGGTTATCCTGCGCTTGGAAGAAGAACTAGGAAAAGGAAAAAATATAGCGATAGTTTTATTCTTCGTCGCCGTAAGTAAATACGTAACTAGGAATATGGAAAATTGCATTTTTGGAATTTGCAATAATGCGATGGGCGAACGACGGGAATTGAACCCGCGCATGGTGGATTCACAATCCACTGCCTTGATCCACTTGGCTACATCCGCCCCTTATCCAGCTAAAGGATTTTTTTCTTTTTTCCATTGATCATTATTCTATTTATTCTGACCTCCGTACTTCGATCGAGATATTGGACATAGAATGCCACTCTTTAAAAAGGAAAAAAGGAGTAATCAGCTGTGACACGAAAAAAAACGAATCCTTTTGTAGCTCATCATTTATTGGCAAAGATAGAAAAGGTCAATATGAAGGAGGAGAAAGAAACAATAGTAACGTGGTCCCGGGCATCTAGCATTCTACCCACAATGGTTGGCCATACAATCGCGATTCATAATGGAAAGGAACATATACCTATTTACATAACAAATCCTATGGTAGGTCGCAAATTGGGGGAATTCGTGCCTACTCGGCATTTCACGAGTTATGAAAATGCAAGAAAGGATACTAAATCTCGTCGTTAACTGAATTCTGAATAGAAAGATTAAGAAGAAAAAAAGATTCAAAATAAAGACAGAAATACCCAATATCTTGCTAGAACAAGATATTGGGTATTTCTGTCTTCAAAAATTCTTATATGTTAGCAGAAAAACCTTATCCATTAATAGATGGAACTTCAACAGCAGCTAAGTCTAGAGGGAAGTTGTGAGCATTACGTTCGTGCATTACTTCCATACCAAGGTTAGCACGGTTGATGATATCAGCCCAAGTATTAATAACGCGACCTTGACTATCAACTACAGATTGGTTGAAATTGAAACCATTTAGGTTGAAAGCCATAGTACTAATACCTAAAGCAGTGAACCAGATTCCTACTACAGGCCAAGCAGCCAAGAAGAAGTGTAAAGAACGAGAGTTGTTGAAACTAGCATATTGGAAGATTAATCGGCCAAAATAACCATGAGCAGCCACAATATTATAAGTTTCTTCCTCTTGACCAAATTTGTAACCCTCATTAGCGGATTCATTTTCAGTAGTTTCCCTGATCAAACTAGAGGTTACCAAGGAACCATGCATAGCACTGAATAGGGAACCGCCGAATACACCAGCTACACCTAACATGTGGAATGGATGCATAAGGATGTTGTGCTCTGCCTGGAATACAATCATAAAGTTGAAAGTACCAGAGATTCCTAAAGGCATACCATCAGAAAAGCTTCCTTGACCAATAGGGTAAATCAAGAAAACAGCAGTAGCAGCTGCAACAGGAGCTGAATATGCAACAGCAATCCAAGGACGCATACCCAGACGGAAACTAAGTTCCCACTCACGACCCATATAACAAGCTACACCAAGTAAGAAGTGTAGAACAATTAGCTCATAAGGACCACCATTGTATAACCACTCATCAACAGATGCAGCTTCCCAAATTGGGTAAAAGTGCAATCCGATCGCCGCAGAAGTAGGGATAATAGCACCAGAGATAATATTGTTTCCATAAAGTAAAGAACCAGAAACAGGCTCACGAATACCATCAATATCTACTGGAGGGGCAGCGATGAAGGCGATAATAAATACAGAAGTTGCGGTCAATAAGGTAGGGATCATCAAAACACCGAACCATCCGATGTAAAGACGATTTTCAGTGCTAGTTATCCAGTTGCAGAAGCGACCCCACAGGCTTGTACTTTCGCGTCTCTCTAAAATTGCAGTCATGGTAAGATCTTGGTTTATTCAAATTGCAAGGACTCCCAAGCACACGTATTAACTAGAATATAGATAATAGAAGGCTTGTTATTTAACAGTATAACATAGACTATATACCAATGTCAACCAAGTCAGCCCAAAGATTAGCTATCCATATAACTAAATTAACCAAACCAATAATTTTGTATTTGTAAATGAAGTGAGTCAAAGTGAAAAACTTTGATGGGTCTTTTCTATATGGGTTGCCCGGGACTCGAACCCGGAACTAGTCGGATGGAGTAGATAATTCTTCCTTGTTACAATAGAGAAAAATCCCTCCCCAAATCGTGCTTGCATTTTTCATTGCACACGACTTTCCCTATGTAGAAATAGCCAATTTCTATTCCAAAGAGGAAGTTCTACTAATTTTTTTAATTAGTAAGTTGATTCACCTACTCTTTATTATAATAAAAAGAACATTTCAGAATGAAAAATAGAAAAGTTTTTTCTTGATCATTTATCAACCCTTTCCTGTTTCTTAATTTCGTCTAATGATTAATTAAGAGGGTTGACCAGGTCATTGATACGTATAATATCCAAATACCAAATACGCTCAGTGTGTGATCCACAGAAAGAAAAAAGAGTTGTTTTGGTGAACATCAAAGAAAAAACTTGCTCTTCTTCCATAAAAAATTCTTCTAAAAATGCCGAACCCAATCGTTGCATAAAAGTTCGTACCGTGCTTTTATGTTTACGAGCTAAAGTTCTAGCACATGAAAGTCGAAGTATATACTTTAGTCGATACAAAGTCCGTTTTTTCGAAGATCCACTATGATAATGAAAAAGATTTCTACATATCCGACCAAATCGATCAAGAATATCCCAATCTGATAAATCTGTCCAAATGGGTTTACTAATAGGATGCCCCGATCCAGTACAAAATTGAGCTTTTGATAAGTATCCTATGAGGAGAGTAGCGGGGACTATGGTATCGAATTTTTTCATTCGAGTATCTATTAGAAATGAATTCTCCAGCATTTGATTCCTTACTAACAAAGAACTTTTTTGTACACTTGAAAGGTACCCCATAAAATCGAAGCAAGAGTTTGCTAATTGGTTTATATGGATTCTTCGCGGCTGAGTCCAAAAACAGAAATAATATTGCCAGAAATTGATAAGGTAGCATTTCCATTTCTTCTTCAAAAAAAAAGTGCCTTTTGATGCAAGAATTGCCTTTCCTTGATATCGAACATAATGCATAAGAGGATCCATAAAGAACCATAGGGTTTTCCGAGAAAAACCAGGGTACATTATCCCAAAATGTTCCATCTTCCTAGAAAAGTGGATTCGTTCCAGAAAAGTTCCAGAAGATGCTAATGGTAAGCAAGAAGATTGTTTACGAAGAAACAACAAAAAAAATTCATATTCTGATACATAAGAGTTATATAGGAATTGAAATAGTCTTTTATTTTCTTTTTGAAAAAAAAAAATGGATTTCATTGAAGTAATAAAACTATTCCAATTCGAATAATAGTTGAGAAAGAATCGCAATAAATGCAAAGATGGAACATCTTGGATACGGTATTGAAGGAGTTGAACCAGGATTTCCAAATGGATAGGATAGGGTATTTCTATATGTGATAGATAATCCAAATGCAAAAATTTGTCTTCTAAAAAGGGAAATATTGAATGAATAGAGCGTAAATTCTGAAACTTTGGTATTTCTTTTTCTTTCAGACAAAAAAATTCCCGTAGCGAGAATGGGATTTCCACAACGATCGCAAACCCTTCAGATAGAATCTGAGAATAAAACTCAGAATAAAAATAATTTTTGTAATCCAATAATCGATCTTGGTTAGGATGATTAACCGAGTTATCCAAAAAATTCTGCTGATACATTCGAATAATTAAACGTTTCACAAGTAGTGAACTAAATTTCTTGTTATTACAACTAACAACTATTTCCACAGGTTCAGAACCATTTAATCCATAATGGTGGGCAAATGCATAAATATATTCCTGAAAGAGAAGTGGGTAGACAAAGTATTGTTGACGAGATTTATGTTTTTCTGAATACCCTTCGAATTTTTCCATTTGTATTTCTACTTGAATCAGAGAGAAGAAGCATTTCTCGGTTTATCGAATGATGATACATAGTGCAATATGGTCAGAACAGGGTGTTGCATTTTTAATACAAACCCTGGAAAGAAAGGGAGTCTAATCCACAGATCTTTTTCTGCTCCTTTTCTACCCAATTAGTTTATGTTTGTTCTAATTAAAAAAAAAGAACAGAACAAGTTTTTTATTTTTGCAGGCCAATCGCTCTTTTGACTTTGGAATACAGCCTCTTTATCAATATACTGCTTCTTTTACACATTCAATCCATAACATCCCTTATTCAATCCATAATCAAGAATAATTAGGATTTCTAAAAAAAAAAAGAAAAAATAAAGGGTCCACTCATAGGAAAACCCAACCTTTCCCCGCATCCGGCACTAATCTATTTTTAACGTCTAATTAGAGCGGGGAATCATTCCAATTAGGAAGTTCAGCTCGTTGCTTTTTATTTTACCAGAATTGGAGCCAGGCTCTATCCATTTATTCATTAGACCCAGAAAATCGTAATTTTGGATTCCATTCAAAAAAGATTGATTTTATTACGACATGCTATTTTTTCCATTCATTACCTTTGAGGATCAGTCGTGGTCTTCTAGACTCTACCAAGAGTCTGGACGAATTTGTTGTTTCATCCAAATGTGTAAAAGATCATAGTCGCACTTAAAAGCCGAGTACTCTACCATTGAGTTAGCAACCCAGATAAAAAAAGGATCTTAGATACGATCGAAATCCAAAAATCAATGGAATTACACCGCGCGCTTCTGTCAAAACATTGAACTAGCAAGACATCAAAAGATTTTTTTTATCGACCATGAAAAACACTCAAATGCCAAAACGAACAGGTCCGGTGAAATTCCACTAAAGTAAAGTTAAAAAAAGAGCGACCCTAATCACGATGGCCAAATTCTCCTTATTTTTAGCGATTTTTATTAACAAAAAATATATATTATAAAAAATATATATTATATTGTATGAGAATACATGCAAGAGGAACACCCTTATCATTTGAGCGAAGTGTAGGCGGAAAAATTGAATATGGAGTGAGGATAAAGAGACCCATCTATCTACAAATTCTATTTGTTCAATAGACCTTTGTCAATGGAAATACAATGGTAAGAAAACAAATTAGATAGAAAAAGTAAATAAAATAGGGGCTTATGTTGGATTGGCACGATATAATATAAATCCAAATAGGATTAAAAAAGAGGTAAATTGTGTCTAAATAATTAGACAACTAGGAATACTAATAATCTTCTCCTATCCTATTTTTTGATTCATTTAGTTCTTCAATTAACTCAAAGTTCTTTCTTTTTCTTTAAAGAATTCTGCCTTCCTTAAAATATCATAAACAGTTCTTGTTGGTTGAGCACCCTTTTCAAGGAAATAGAGAATAGCTGGAACATTTAAACAAGTTTGATTCTTTATCGGATCATAAAAACCTACTTTTTGAAGATCTCTTCCTTCTCTCTTCGAGATCGAACATCAATTGCAACGATTCGATAGACAGCTTATTGGGATAGATGTAGATAAACAACGCCCCCCCCTAGAAACGTATATGAGGTTTTCTCCTCATACGGCTCGAGAAAATGATTCGAATTTCTGTCGATAATAATAGAAATTAGACTATGACGTGCATTAATTTCCTTACAGAAAAAACAAATTTCATTTATACTCATGACTCAAGTGGGCTAATTTTGCCTGACAAACTTCGAAGGCAAAATCCTTCCAAAATTTTTGAGTCGTCTTTAAACTCTTTTCTTTGTCTCATTTCGAACGAATTGACTTTTATTCCTTATTCTAATCCAACTCTGTTGTTGAGACAATTGAAAATTGTGTTTACTTGTTCTGGAATCCTTTATCTTTGATTTGTGAAATCCTTGGGTTTAGACATTACTTCGGGAATTCCTATTTTTTTCTTTCAAAAGAGTAGCAACATACCCTTTTTTCTTATTTCCTTCGATAAAGCATTTATCTCTTCTATAGAAATCTAATAAGAGGGATTGATTCTGATATACTTTTATTGGACTTTCTTCTTATTTTAACCTTTCGATTTATTTCTATATTAAGGATAGACTGACAAAGTTGGCCTAATTTATTAGTTTTCACTAACCCTAGATTCTTTCCCTTGATAAAAAAAATTCTGTCCTCTCGAGCTCCATCGTGTACTATGTTACTTAAACCCAGCGCAAATTTGGTTCGGAACGAATAGAACAGGCTATGTCGAGCCAAGAGCATTTTCATTACTATGGAAAATGATGGATAGCAAAATCCACAATCGATCATGTCCTTCAAGTCGCACGTTGCTTTCTACCACATCGTTTTAAACGAAGTTTTACCATAACAAACATTCCTCTTTTCATTGCAAAGTGGTATAGAGAATTGATCCAATATGGATGGAATCATGAATAGTCATTGGTTTAGTTTTTTTATACTAATTAAAACTTGCTATCTATGGAGCAATATGGATAAAAGAAAGTAAGTATTTATCCGGGAAGCCTCCGCCAAGATCCAATTTATTTAAACCCATATTAAAATTCTATCATATGAATGAAACATAGTTTGAAAAAGACGACTAAACAAGTTTGCTTAAAACTTATTTATTCTTAAATTTCCACCCTCAACGGATGGCTCGAGATGATCAATCTTGAAGTGAGAAAAGAAGGATTGACTCTTCCTCAATAAATAAACTATCAACCTCCAAAAAAGTTTAATTAATTTAATTACTAGAATTAGAATTCTAGTAGTAATATATTTTTTCAGTACCAAAAACAATTAACTATAATAACTAAATAAACTATTCCAATGAAAAGATTGAAAGTTTTTGGTAGTTATAGAATTCTCGTACTTCTTCAACTCGAATACCAAAAGGAAGAAAAAAATATGACTAAGTGATTTTATAGTAGAGGCATATCCTGAATGTGCTTGATAGATCCCATTTTTTCATGAAAATAAAGATAGTCAATTTGACTGGACTTAAGACTTTATTATGTTTTCTGAGAAAGAATAAGATATCATTATTCTCTTTAATAAACTTTTGTCTCGTACGGAATACTATATGATTTCACCGTTTGTTTCATCAGAAACAATCTGGGACGGAAGGATTCGAACCTCCGAGTAACGGGACCAAAACCCGCTGCCTTACCACTTGGCCACGCCCCATTTCGGGTTTTATGCGACACTAATAAACACTAGTATGTTTATTTGTTATTCGTCAATACCATTTCAATTACATAAAAAAGGAGGGATATTCTCTTGCTAGTATTCTACACATGCGGATAATATAGAATCAAAAAAATGCATTGATCATTACATGGAATTCTATTAAGATATTATATGAAAGTCGAATTTATTCCACTCTCATTTGAGAGTGCGAATACAAGGAGGTATTTTGTGTTTGGGAAAGTCCGAAGAAAAAAGATTTTGAATCTGCCTTTTCCTTCTTTCCCTTAAAAAAATAACTCAAGAAAAATCCAATTATTTACTCTACAAGAATGAAATGCTTGTTATGCCTAATATACTTAGTTTAACCTGTATCTGTTTTAATTCTGTTCTTTATCCTACTAGTTTTTTCTTTGCCAAATTACCCGAAGCTTATGCTATTTTCAATCCAATCGTGGATATTATGCCTGTTATACCTCTATTCTTTTTTCTATTAGCCTTTGTTTGGCAAGCTGCTGTAAGTTTTCGATGAAATCTTTAGTACTCTGTATGCCAAATTGAATGATGTGTTCATTCCAAAAAAATTTTAAAATGGGTAAAAGCCGAGAAGTTTTATATTTTTATATTATGAACCTTCGATTCTAAAATTTAAATTCTTCTACATTGAATGGGTAGCTACAGCAATAAATTTGGATCAGCCTTTCTACTCCCCTGCACCTAGGTTGAGCAGGTACCTAAAGGTACCTACACAATACCTAACCACCTAACCCTATTTTTGCTATTGATAAGAGTGCTTATTATAAAAGAATTCTTGCAATTTTTTTCAAGAATTCTTTTTTGCATTTTTAGGTATAAAAAAAAACCATCCTAGTGGATCCGTGTGGTAAGGAAAAACTGGTAATCTATTCCTTAAAAAAAAATCTTGGAGATTATGTAATGCTTACTCTCAAACTTTTTGTTTATACAGTAGTGATATTCTTTGTTTCACTCTTTATCTTTGGATTCTTATCTAATGACCCAGGACGGAATCCTGGACGCGAGGAGTAAAAATTCAGTTTTTTTTTTTCTTATTGGATTTGTTTCGTACATTTATCTATGAGAAAATCCGGGGGTCAGAATTCTTTCCAATTCGAAAGTCCCAAATGATCCAAGGGAGCGGAAAGAGAGGGATTCGAACCCTCGGTACAAAAAAATTGTACAACGGATTAGCAATCCGCCGCTTTAGTCCACTCAGCCATCTCTCCACGTTCCAAAGCGAAAGGTTTCCGTGATATGATATAGGCAAGAAATAAGAAATAACGGTTGCAAAAAACCCCTTTTTTTTCTTTCAAAAGTCTATAAAAATTATATTGCCAATTCCATTTTAATTATATTCTTTTTTCTTAATGTTAATAAAAAAAGAAGAAAATTCTTGTTTTTTCTTTCTAAAAATCGATATTGGCCGAGAGACAATCAAATAGATTTTCTCTTTAGCGGGCATTTCCATATAGGACTTGTTATAATTATAATAAAACAAGCAGGTTATATAAAAAAAACGCTTTTTTTGTCGATTATTTATCAAGAAAGCAAAAAGGGTTCTTATCAAATCCACCATAAAATTGGAAAGAAGCATAAAGTAAGTAGACCTGACTCCTTTAATGATGCCTCTATCCGCTATTCTGATATATAAATTCGATGTAGATGAAATTGTATAAGCGAATTTTTTTTATTTCCTTAGACTTAGACCGCGCAAGACAAGAATTTTTCGCTATTTACGATTTCATATTCTTGTTACTAGATGTTCTATAGGAATAAGAAGAAATCGCAACTCCTTTGCGCTACACATAAAATTGGATTTCGAAGGTCCATTTTTTTTTTTCAGAATCCTCTATTATTTTAGTTCTTCCACCCATGCAATAGAGAGGGAATGGGAAAAGAAGGGTTACTTTTATTTGCATTTTTCCCTTAAAAGATAGACTTTGAAATAGGAGTCTTGGAATAATGCTGAATTCAAAGGTTTATTTCTTTCTATAGTATAAGAAAAACAATTTATTTCTATTTCTATAGTATAAGAAAAACAAATAAATAGTATAAGAAAAACAAATCGAATCAAATTCATGGATTTACCACGACCTCGGTTGTGACTGTGACTCCATAGATAAAAATGGGAAATTTCTCTCTTCGAGACCATTGAAAAAGGGCATTGAACGAGAAAGAAATCGTCCACAGATAATAAAACTATCATATGCCTTGGAAAGTGATATGAGGTGCTCGGAAATGGTTGAAGTAATTGAATAGGAGGATCACTATGACTATAGCCCTTGGTAGAATTCCTAAAGAAGAAAATGATCTATTTGATACTATGGATGACTGGTTACGAAGGGACCGTTTCGTTTTTGTAGGATGGTCTGGCCTATTGCTCTTTCCTTGTGCTTATTTCGCTTTAGGGGGTTGGTTTACAGGGACAACTTTTGTAACTTCTTGGTATACCCATGGATTGGCTAGTTCCTATTTGGAAGGTTGTAATTTCTTAACCGCAGCAGTTTCTACCCCTGCCAATAGTTTAGCACACTCTTTGTTGCTACTATGGGGGCCCGAAGCACAAGGAGATTTTACTCGTTGGTGTCAATTAGGCGGTCTATGGACTTTTGTAGCTCTCCACGGGGCTTTTGCACTAATAGGTTTCATGTTACGCCAATTTGAACTTGCTCGGTCTGTTCAATTGCGGCCTTATAATGCAATCTCATTCTCTGGTCCAATTGCTGTTTTTGTTTCTGTATTCCTTATTTATCCACTGGGGCAATCTGGTTGGTTCTTTGCGCCGAGTTTTGGCGTAGCAGCGATATTTCGATTCATCCTTTTCTTCCAAGGATTTCATAATTGGACGTTGAACCCATTTCATATGATGGGAGTTGCCGGAGTATTAGGTGCGGCTCTGCTATGCGCTATTCATGGAGCGACCGTAGAAAACACTCTATTTGAGGACGGTGATGGTGCAAATACCTTCCGTGCTTTTAACCCAACTCAAGCTGAAGAAACTTATTCAATGGTCACTGCTAACCGCTTTTGGTCCCAAATCTTTGGTGTTGCTTTTTCCAATAAACGTTGGTTACATTTCTTTATGCTATTTGTACCCGTCACCGGTTTATGGATGAGTGCTATTGGCGTAGTTGGCTTGGCTCTGAACTTACGTGCCTATGACTTTGTTTCCCAGGAAATCCGTGCAGCGGAAGATCCTGAATTTGAGACTTTCTACACCAAAAATATTCTTTTAAACGAGGGTATTCGTGCGTGGATGGCAGCTCAGGATCAGCCTCATGAAAATCTTATATTCCCTGAGGAGGTTCTACCACGTGGAAACGCTCTTTAATGGAACTTTCGTTTTAGCTGGTCGTGACCAAGAAACCACCGGCTTTGCTTGGTGGGCTGGGAATGCCAGACTTATCAATTTGTCCGGTAAACTGCTTGGAGCTCATGTAGCTCATGCCGGATTAATCGTATTCTGGGCCGGAGCAATGAACCTATTTGAAGTGGCCCATTTCGTACCAGAAAAGCCCATGTATGAACAAGGGTTGATTTTACTTCCACACTTAGCTACTCTAGGTTGGGGAGTAGGGCCAGGGGGGGAAGTTCTAGATACTTTTCCGTACTTTGTATCTGGCGTACTTCACCTAATTTCCTCCGCAGTCTTAGGCTTCGGTGGCATTTATCACGCGCTTCTGGGACCCGAGACTCTTGAGGAATCTTTTCCATTCTTTGGTTATGTCTGGAAAGATAGAAATAAAATGACTACAATTTTGGGTATTCACTTAATTTTGTTAGGTCTAGGTGCTTTTCTTCTAGTACTCAAGGCTCTTTATTTTGGCGGTGTATATGATACCTGGGCCCCTGGGGGGGGAGATGTAAGAAAAATTACCAATTTGACCCTTAGTCCCAGTGTTATATTTGGTTATTTACTAAAATCTCCTTTTGGTGGAGAAGGGTGGATTGTTAGTGTAGATGATTTAGAAGATATAATTGGTGGGCATGTATGGTTGGGTTTTATTTGTGTATTTGGCGGAATTTGGCATATTTTAACCAAACCCTTCGCATGGGCTCGCCGTGCATTTGTATGGTCTGGAGAAGCTTACTTGTCTTATAGTTTAGCTGCTTTATCTGTCTTTGGTTTTATCGCTTGTTGTTTTGTATGGTTCAATAATACAGCTTATCCGAGTGAGTTTTATGGACCCACCGGGCCAGAAGCTTCTCAAGCTCAAGCATTTACTTTTCTAGTTAGAGACCAGCGTCTTGGAGCTAATGTGGGATCCGCTCAAGGACCCACAGGTTTAGGTAAATATCTAATGCGTTCCCCAACTGGGGAGGTTATCTTTGGAGGGGAAACTATGCGTTTTTGGGACCTTCGTGCTCCATGGTTAGAACCTCTAAGGGGCCCCAACGGTTTGGACTTGAGTAGGTTGAAAAAAGACATACAACCTTGGCAAGAACGACGCTCAGCAGAATATATGACCCACGCTCCTTTAGGCTCTTTAAATTCCGTGGGTGGCGTAGCTACCGAGATCAATGCAGTTAATTATGTCTCTCCTAGAAGTTGGTTATCAACTTCTCATTTTGTTCTAGGATTCTTCTTTTTTGTGGGCCATTTATGGCATGCAGGAAGAGCCCGAGCTGCTGCAGCAGGTTTTGAAAAGGGAATCGATCGTGATTTGGAACCTGTTCTTTACATGAACCCTCTTAACTAAGATTTTCTTATTTATACCTGTTCTACTTTTTTTCTGTTCTGGCTCGGTTATTCCATCTAGCCGAGCCATTCATTCCTTTTTATGAAAGAAAGATAAGGGACAGAAAAAAAAAATAAATAAAAATGAAAGAAACAAACGTATTCAATAAGCAAAAGGAGAGAGAGGGATTCGAACCCTCGATAGTTCCTAGAACTATACCGGTTTTCAAGACCGGAGCTATCAACCACTCAGCCATCTCTCCACAGCCTAATCCTTATTTTACTCCTACAAATAGAACATAGCCATATAAAAAATAAAAAGATTTATTAGCCTCTAGAAAGATATCAGATACAAGTTCCTTTTCGATATATCTCTGTATACTGTATACACGGATACAGGATCCGCTATACCCGCTTGTGAAATAAAGAGTAAATAATCTCTTCTCACCCCCATATCCAAATAAAAAAGCGGTTTAAGTAATAAATTTGAATTAAAGAGAAGAATCAATGGATTCATGATTAAACCCCTCCTACTTCTTGTATTTTTTTACAATTTTGGTTTAAGTGAGGGATCAAATATGTAGTCAACTTTATTTGATGGTAGCTTGGAGGATTAGAAATATGACTATTGCTTTCCAATTAGCTGTTTTTGCATTAATTGCGACTTCCTCAGTCTTAGTAATTAGTGTACCCCTTGTATTTGCTTCTCCTGATGGTTGGTCAAATAATAAAAATGTTGTATTTTCCGGTACATCATTATGGATTGGACTAGTCTTTCTCGTAGCTATTCTGAATTCTCTCATTTCTTAAATGAAATTTGGTTAATATTTATTAACCCCATAAAAAAGAAATAATAAAGGCCATTTCTTCTAAAAAATTAGAATAGTGAGACGTATTAAAACGCAATTTGCGTTCCGAATTGCTAGCTCTTCTCTTTCAGTATTATGAAATTCCATTCCCATTAGAATATTCATTGACAGATAATAAAAAAAGGAAAACTCTAATATAATAGAAAATGAAATGAAACGGTCGACCCAGACATAGAAGGTCGACCCAGGCGGATATACGCTATAAAATATATACCGTAGCGAGCGTAGTTCAATGGTAAAATATCTCCTTGCCAAGGAGAAGATACGGGTTCGATTCCCGCCGCTCGCCCGCTTAATTTATCAAAGTACTATGATAAAAAGTTTAGTCTAGTTAACTGTTTAACTATTATATTAAATTAAGTATTAATTAGGTGTTAGTCTAGTGCCGTATCCCTTACTATCTTACCCTTCCTTTGCATCCCACTCAAAAAAAGAGGGCGCTCCAGAGGCAGAAATAGAACTCGCCAACAGAGCTCCAAAAATTGGGTATTAACTGAGACAAACAACGGGCAAACTTTTTTTAAAGGGAAGGGAGAGGTAGACTGTCCCTTTCGTTTCATTTTTATTTTCTGCAGGGTAGGGAGAGGCCTTGCGCCTTCTTTTTTTGAAGGCAAGTGACTTCGCAAACTGCTCAATTTTGCCCTCTAGGGCCGGGAACTAATGAATAAAAAAGGGTTGGATACGCCCCTCTACCATACATATCTAGAGAAATAGAATAGTCCTTTTATACAGACTGCTAAGTGCGGAGACGGGAATCGAACCCGTGACCTCAAGGTTATGAGCCTCGTGAGCTACCAAACTGCTCTACTCCGCTCTGGAGTACCAGAAACTGGTGGACAAAAAAGGCTTGAATACAAGCCTCTAACATGTCTAGACAAATAGAATACTCCTTTTATACAGAATGGAGCGGGTAGCGGGAATCGAACCCGCATCGTTAGCTTGGAAGGCTAGGGGTTATAGTCGACGTTGGTTGATTATTTTTAACGTCTCTAATTCAAAACCGAACATGAAATTTTGATTTCATTCGGCTCCTTTATGGATATTCTCACCACTTAACATCTATGTCAGCTTTTCTATTTGAATGGAACCAAAGCTCTCCGCTTTCTAGATGATCCTTATAGAGTAGGAGATAGAAATTCTATCTAAATTCATCTAATCTACTTACTTCGTTCCCTAATTTCATTCAAGAGATCCTGAGGAAAAGAATTGGGTTTCCACCGAGCTGAAACAATATGCGGATGGTTCTAGTAAACCAAAACTATCGTTTTTTAGCTATTTGGCTTCCTTATTCCTTATTTTAAGAAGATTTAGTTACGATTGGAAATCAACTTTTTTGTATCTTCATCCATAGATCCTTTACTCATATTTTCAAAATTGGAATACTTAATCCAATGCAAAATTATGCTTCGCGACTCTGTACTCATAATCCTATTTTTATTTTGGATGCAATTTAAATTAGTCTTTGGATACAAATCGCCAGAATGTATATTCTTCCTCAATATGCTATTGAGAGGAAAAGGATTTAATCCTTTATAAGAACTAAAGTTTTCATCGGAATATAAAAATAAAAAACTTAAGGATGCCTTAAGTATATCATTTCAAATTCAGTTATTAATAGAACGAATCACACTTTTACCACTAAACTATACCCGCTACATTGTAGATTATGGTATAAATGGTACCCTTTGTCAAGGATAGCCATTTGACAAGAAGGCTAATTCCCCCTTATTGAATCAGATGGAGAAGGTTCATGACACTGAGCCGTTGGTACTTCTACTTCGATCGCTCGCCTTTACTTTAGGATTTAGATAGCCCCTCTGGTCTGTAAAAAAAATCTTTTCTTACCATGCTAATAGCGCCTGAACCAAATGTATTTATTTTGATTAGGATCCTATTCTACGGTTACGACTACAATAATAATTATTTACTTTGCAAGGACGTAAGTGTGTCAGACTGCTAAATTGTTTTATTATTCCTACAATATAAACTAGGGGATATAGGGGGTAACACTGTCCCTATAAATTCCTTTTTTCCTTTTCTTTTTTGTCCAGAATTGAACAAAAAAGAAATTATGGAAGATGTTTTCTTCCCCCATTAAGTCCGAGCCATAGAGTAAGAGTGAGATGAGTTTTCCAAATTCATCATAGACTTTCCCTATGGCTTGATAGAAGTAAGCAGCAAAGAGTCGTAACTTAAAGAAAAAAACGGACAGGGCCGACAGATTTACCTGATGTAAAGAAGATCCTAAAAGTCTCTGATTAGTCGACTCTCTCCATTTAACACTTTCCTCTCTCTCCTTTTTTCCACTGACTCAATTCTAGTTTATTAGATTCTTGTTTAAAAGAATGCAAAAAGTTCAATAGAACTAAGAACACATAAAAAATAGCATAGAGGATCAAGGCCATTACCAAAAGTTCCTCCCAAGGATCCTATATCCTATTGGGTATCTGTTCCCCGCCTTTTCCCGCTAGGATCGGAAATCTTATATTTTCCATATCCATATACCGTTGAATCCTTGGGGTTCCAGAATCCGCCTATTTTACTAGTCTTCGGAAACGGAAAACCCTGAACCAAGAAGAGTTGGATATGTTATGTAGGGTATGTTTTTTTTTATTAATTTTATTTTGAGCTCTCAAGATATCGATATATACATATACAATCTCTACATAATGTCTCTCTCTCTATCTCTATATATTATATATATAATATGTACATTATGCAGTAGACCCATAATGGGAAATCCAAGTGGCTAATTTTTGAATTAAATAAAAAGCCCTTTTAACTCAGTGGTAGAGTAATGCCATGGTAAGGCATAAGTCATCGGTTCAAATCCGATAAAGGGCTTTTTAAATTAGTGGTAGAGTAATCTCGTGCTAAGACGTAAGTCGTTGGTTCGAATCTGATAGAGTACTTTTCTACTAAATTGATTCACTTTTTTTCTTTGTTTTTGAAACTTTCTCTATATTTTTAGAGAATTTTATGACTTAGTGCGGGATGGATGCATTTTTGGTATGAACACTAAATGAAGCACGGAGAATTAATCTATAACGATCAACTAAAAAAAATCCTAGATGAAAACATAACAGAAAAGTTGGAAAAACTCTTTGCTTTGGATCTATTTATACTTTTCGAGTATATTGACAATTCCAAAAAACTGCTCATACTATGATTATAGTATAATCACGAGCGGTTGTATATGGCCCTATCGTCTAGTGATGCCCCTATCGTCTAGTGGTTCAGGACATCTCTCTTTCAAGGAGGCAGCGGGGATTCGACTTCCCCTGGGGGTAGGGAGTATTATGAAAGGAGGTTAATCATAGATTAGCAAAAACCCTAGAATAAATTCTTCCTGGGTCGATGCCCGAGTGGTTAATGGGGACGGACTGTAAATTCGTTGACAATGTCTACGCTGGTTCAAATCCAGCTCGGCCCAAACCAAAAATCTAGGGCTTCGTGAGTATGAACTAAATCCTTTTGTTTTTCTTCCATAAAATAAAATGTCTGATCTATAGAAATAAAAGATAAAGAAAAAAGGGAAATTTTTTTTTCTAATCCATATCTCTCTCATTCCTTTCTTACAAACAAAAGAGTTTTTCTTATTGAAGGCTGGATTATTATCCATTTTTAGTGATAAAAAATCACGACATACTAGTTATGTCACTCTCACTATACCCACGTATAATATAATATGTGGGTATGTAGTATATGATTCGTCTATTTCTTAGAGTACGAAAGACGAATCGAATCTTCTTATGGTTCTATTTAAGAATGGGTATGCCATACACCCCGCGGGGATTGTAGTTCAATTGGTCAGAGCACCGCCCTGTCAAGGCGGAAGCTGCGGGTTCGAGCCCCGTCAGTCCCGAACTAGGGTTCAATGAATGGAGAAATTGATATTTCCTTTTTCCATGAAAAAAAGGGGCAGGGAGCAAGATCAAATACCCACAGGGCACCCTTACTTCACTTTTTTATTTTGCATCTCTCATTAAAGAGGGAGGGAGGGCATATAGGAATTTTTTTTTCACTACTCCCAATCGATAAAGAAAGACACACATACGATATGTGGATTAGTAGAATTTAGGATATTATATTACTCTATCTTTCTTTATGATGATACCATCCTCATCTTAATTTCCTATTCCACTCTTATGGAATAGAGTACCGGTATTTTACCGGAATCCATACATAAATCGTATTCCCTTTTTATTTCAGACCTCTTTTCCCCATCTCACTTCTACTGCTTATTTGGATGTCTATGTGACCCATAGAAAGTGAAAGTTGGTCATATAATACATACATAATTGTATGTATAACTATAAGAAAAAGGAAGGGAAATTGTATAAGATTAAGAAAGTATAAGATTAAGAAAGCTCGTGGGTTAGAGATATAGAAAAGAAAAAGTAGAAAAGGATTAAAAAAGAGGGAATTCCTAATCCAATCAAAAAACCCATTTTGGTCTTAGTGTGGATAGAGGATCTTCCTATGTTATACTATATAACTCTCATCCGTGAAATATAACTCTCATCCATGAATTGATTTGATAGATCCGATATTCATAATATTGAATTGATTCAGTATTATCAGAATGCAAGCCCTACCCTTGAATTTACAAGATACCCCTTTTTCCTCTCCATGGGATTACATCCCGAGTTATTGTGAAAATAAAAAATAAAGAGGTTATGGAAGTCAATATTCTCGCATTTATTGCTACTGCACTGTTCATTCTAGTTCCTACTTCTTTTTTACTTATTATTTATGTAAAAACAGTCAGCCAAAATAATTAATTGGAATTCCAATTAATCATTGAAGAAATTAAAAAGGGATTAAATAAAAAAAATCCAAGTCTTAAATGAAAAGGATCTGGTTGGAATCTTAAAGTGTGGTAGAAAGAACTACATATAGTTTTTTCTACGACACTTTAGATTCTTTCTATTATATTATCTTTGAATCTACATAGAATAGATTAGTAGATTGAAATAGTTAAGTAGTCTAATTCAATTTCTTTTTTCATTGCATCCACTTAATTTCAATCAGGTCAAAATAAAAAAATCTAAGACAATTCTTGACCAAAGAATCCATGGAAGGAAAGAAAAATAATATGAAGAATAGACTATAGTAAAAAGTAAAAGGAAATGGAAAATGTGTGATATGCCGTGAATAGTTCCGTGGAAGAAAGTCTAATTTTCTTATGTATAGAACTTTTTTTAACCATTCGTCATTTCTAGTAGAAATTCTGAATTGGTATAATGGCTCTTTCTTACATTACAACTTACAATACAAGAGTTTCTTACAGGAGTGAAACAAAACTAAAGAAAAAGATTAAAGAATAACGTTTGACAAAATGATTAATGCAAAATGATCCATTAAAGAAAAGAATTGATACAACAATTTGATTACTTAATCAATTAGTAGTATCCCTAGAGTCCACTCCTTCCCCATACTACTAGTGAAAGAGAAAATGTAAAGACTACCATTAAAGCAGCCCAAGCGAGACTTACTATATCCATCTAAATTATGTCTCCTATTTCTATGAAGGGATTATTCTACTATTGATCAATAATCATAGTGGAATCAAGGGTACAGAGTCAAAAAGGGATTCCGCCCTAAGGCCATGGATCAATCAGTTCAAGGAATTTACTCCTAACAAATTCTTATAGGAATTCTGGTAGAATTAGAGAGCATTAAAAATACGAGATACTATAGCCCTTTTTTCCTTAAAAAAGAAAGAGTACGGGAATGATGTCCTGAATAGAAGAAGCGGGAATAGGAAGATTTTTTATTCCTTTTGTTACTCTTTTTTTTTTTTTTAAGCAAAGGACGCCCGAATATACCATAAAATTATCGATAGATAAATATTTATTGGATACCTACCTTACCTAATGTTTATTTTTGACCTAAACCCTGCAGCCTTGCTTTGTATCATTCTATGAAAGAATGAAGAGATTTTATCCATAATACAACTCCTAAATTGATTTTTGATCGACCTATTTAATCTGATTCTCGTTAGAATTAAGTAGTCCTTACTTTAGTGTATGTAGGTAACATAAGATGTACGATAAAAAAATGTATAATAATTAGTAAGTCTTGATATTCTTTCGTGGAGTCCCTTCTTGAATCTTAGATTGAAAAAAAAAAAGAATGCCCCTTAGGGACCTTTCTTTGGATACCAAGATTTCTGACATCTTATCCTCGTATTTTAAAATTATCAAATCGAATCTCAATTAAGAACCAATTCAAATTCATATAATAAAAGAATAAGGAAACACTACCTCACCCCTATTGATAACCATTTTGGCCACTACCGTCAAAACAAACCCTAACCCTAGTTTGAGGATAGAACTATGGTATGGTTTCTCTAAACCCAGTATCGGCAGGCCCAGTTACTCTCTTGCCCGAACTTATGCGAAGTAAAAATTTATCGAATTCGATCAGCACTATAAAAAAAACCTAAGTATTTTATTGATCAGGCGGCACCCAGATTTGAACTGGGGATAAAGGATTTGCAGTCCCCTGCCTTACCGCTTGGCCATGCCGCCAAAAAATCCGATCAAAAATCTAGAAAACAGCAAGTATTCATCCACGTTTTCTTACGAAAAGCCCCTTTTATTTTGAATATAATTCTACTTACTTTTTTCCAATCTTTTTCAAAAAATCTATTCCTGCTTTTTTTGATCCAGTTTCTATTATTCTCCTCGATAGATTCTATCTTAAAACATACATTGTTAACACAATAAAACTTCCCATTTCTTTCTATTGAGATGAAAAAGAAGAAAAAGTGGATTTCTATTCACAGGCTGCAAAATTCAGAATAAATTGGAACCGTTAACTAGAATTCTCTTTTTTTTATTGCAGTAGTGAACTACTCTTAAATCGGTATTATCTCCCCCCCCTTCAATGGCATAATAAAATATTATGGCTTTATGCTTAATCCGTGTATAGGTAAACTTTAGGTCCGAACAGCATTATTATCCAAAGATCCCCTTTATGTACATATCTCTATGGGGAATCATGCTTTAATTTTTCAAAGTATTAAATTAAATATCTTGAATAAAAAAAGGAAATTTGCTCTGATATAGAGTATAACCTGACTATCTTGGCGTACCCAAGTGAAATTACGATAAAAGAAAAGCATGGATATGGGGAGAGGTGGATAACTAGATTGGCATGTACTTAAAAAAGGGACTTACTTTATTTTAGAATTCCACAATGAAATACTGAATTTTCTAGCAATTATACTACTCCGATCCGAAATAAAAAAGAACCCTCAAATTATTTTGAGAAATTAAAGTAAGCACGCTATTCTAAATCGAAGTAAAGTCAAACTTTCTAGTATATTATATTACGGCTTTATTACATTCATAGAAAGGAGATAAAATGAGAAATCTTTGCCATCCAATCTGATTAGAATATCATAACATAAAGTATAAGTGGCAGAATTTTTTTTGTAGGAATGTTTTATCAATTCATTTTCATTTCATTTGTACCCCTGGCAAACTCGAACTTTCGTCCAAATGGTCTCTATTCATATGTATGAAATACATATATGAAATACGTATGTGGAGTTCCCTAGAATTTCATGTGATTCAGTAAACAGAATATAGATTCCATGATTGCTAGATCGATCCATAGGGATTGATGAAGAGTGAGCTGATAATGGAATTTTTCTTTGATAAACAGGAAACTTAAGATTAAGATGCTCCGGAATGGAAACGAGGGAATGTCCACAATACCCGGATTTAGTCAGATCCAATTCGAGGGATTTTGTAGGTTCATTAATCAAGCCTTGGCAGAAGAACTTGACAAGTTTCCAACAATTAAAGATCCAGATCACGAAATTGCATTTCAATTATTTGCGAAAGGATATCAACTGCTAGAACCCTCGATAAAAGAAAGAGATGCTGTGTATGAATCACTCACCTATTCTTCCGAATTATATGTATCTGCGAGATTAATTTTTGGTTTCGATGTGCAAAAGCAAACCATTTCTATCGGAAACATTCCTATAATGAATTCCTTAGGAACCTTTATTATAAATGGAATATACCGAATTGTGATCAATCAAATATTGCTAAGTCCTGGTATTTACTACCGCTCGGAATTAGATCATAAGGGAATTTCTATCTACACTGGCACTATAATATCAGATTGGGGGGGGAGATCGGAATTAGCAATTGATAAAAAAGAAAGGATATGGGCTCGCGTGAGTAGAAAACAAAAGATATCTATTCTAGTTCTATCATCAGCTATGGGTTCGAATCTAAGAGAAATTCTGGATAATGTTTCCTACCCTGAAATTTTCTTGTCTTTCCCGAATGCTAAAGAGAAGAAGAGGATTGAGTCAAAAGAAAAAGCTATTTTGGAGTTTTATCAACAATTTGCTTGTGTAGGTGGGGACCTGGTATTTTCGGAGTCCTTATGCGAGGAATTACAAAAGAAATTTTTTCAACAAAAATGTGAATTAGGAAGGATTGGTCGACGAAATATGAATCGGAGACTTAATCTTGATATTCCTCAGAACAATACATTCTTGTTACCACGAGATGTATTGGCCGCTACGGATCATTTGATTGGAATGAAATTTGGAACGGGTATACTTGACGATGACGATATGAATCACTTGAAAAATAAACGTATTCGTTCGGTTGCGGATCTGTTACAAGATCAATTCGGATTGGCTCTTGGTCGTTTACAACATGCAGTTCAAAAAACTATTCGTAGAGTATTCATACGTCAATCGAAACCGACTCCCCAAACTTTGGTAACTCCAACTTCAACTTCAATTTTATTAATAACTACTTATGAGACCTTTTTTGGCACATACCCGTTATCTCAAGTTTTTGATCAAACGAATCCATTGACACAAACTGTTCATGGGCGAAAAGTGAGTTGTTTAGGTCCTGGAGGGTTGACGGGGAGAACCGCAAGTTTTCGGAGCCGAGATATTCATCCGAGTCACTATGGGCGTATTTGTCCAATTGACACGTCTGAAGGAATCAATGTTGGACTTACTGGATCCTTAACAATTCATGCGAGAATTGATCACTTGTGGGGATCCATAGAGAGTCCGTTTTATGAAATATCTGCTGAGAAAGCAAAAGAAAAAAAAGAGAGACAGGTGGTTTATCTATCACCAAATAGAGATGAATATTATATGATAGCAGCAGGAAATTCTTTGTCCTTGAATCAAGGTATTCAGGAAGAACAGGTTGTTCCGGCTAGATACCGTCAAGAATTCTTGACTATTGCATGGGAACAGATTCATGTTAGAAGTATTTTTCCTTTCCAATATTTTTCTATTGGGGGTTCTCTCATTCCTTTTATTGAGCACAATGATGCGAATCGGGCTTTAATGAGTTCTAATATGCAGCGCCAAGCAGTTCCGCTTTCTCGGTCCGAGAAATGCATTGTTGGAACTGGATTGGAACGCCAAACAGCTCTAGATTCGAGGGTTTCCATTATAGCCGAACGCGAGGGAAAGATCATTTCTACTGATAGTCATAAGATACTTTTATCAAGTAGTGGGAAGACTATAAGTATTCCTTTAGTTAACCACCGTCGCTCTAACAAAAATACTTGTATGCACCAAAAACCCCGGGTTCCACGGGGTAAATCCATTAAAAAAGGACAAATTTTAGCAGAAGGAGCTGCTACAATTGGGGGCGAACTTGCTTTAGGAAAAAACGTATTAGTAGCTTATATGCCATGGGAAGGTTACAATTTTGAAGACGCAGTACTAATTAGCGAACGTTTGGTATATGAAGATATTTATACCTCTTTTCACATCCGGAAATATGAAATTCAGACGGATACGACAAGCCAGGGCTCCGCTGAAAAAATCACTAAAGAAATACCACATCTAGAAGAACATTTACTCCGCAATTTGGACAGAAATGGAGTTGTTAGGTTGGGATCCTGGGTAGAAACTGGTGATATTTTAGTAGGTAAATTAACGCCTCAGATAGCGAGCGAATCATCTTATATCGCGGAAGCTGGATTATTACGGGCCATATTTGGCCTTGAGGTTTCCACTTCAAAAGAAACTTCTCTGAAATTACCTATAGGTGGAAGAGGGCGCGTTA
>NW_028260151.1:0-27273 GCF_056163025.1 Triticum urartu | reverse complement strand
GAACCGACTGTTTGTCAGGCTACTGTTCTCCTATTCTCTCGAATCTATGAAGTAAGACATTGATTTTGCAATAAGATCGATTATGTTCATTGCATAATAAGCTCCTTTGAAAAGCATTGGCGCACGTGTAAACGAGTTGCTCTACCGAACTGAGCTATAGCCCTTATCAGAGATATCTTAACATATAGATAATTTCTTGTCAAGATGAATATTTTCTAATGCCAGAGGATACCCCTTTGATCTGTATCTGTTTAGTATTTAGTTTAGTATTTAGTATATAACAGACCAATAACAGAGCGGTATTGCTTAGAAAAGGGATTCAATATATAATCGATCGAAGTAATGGGTCTTCCTTTGTGGTGATAAATTGCCTACTTAACTCAGTGGTTAGAGTATTGCTTTCATACGGCGGGAGTCATTGGTTCAAATCCAATAGTAGGTAAGTAGGTAGAAAAATTACTAGATAGCATTGGACTTACTTCGCTTCGCTATCTAATAACTTTTTCTACCCCTCTTCCCTTTTTCTTTGTATCAACTATAAACCACTGGATTGTCTTCAATTGGATGGGGGAATCCAATTGACAGCCTCGATTCGTATCCTAGCTCGTCTGAGAGCGAGCTTCGCTTCAACCAAATCTTTCGTACCCTCAGCTTTACTCAAGTTAGCTTCGGCTATTTCAAGTGCCTTTTGAGCTTCTTCCGGATCAATATCACTACCCAGTTCCGCATCATTTCCTAAAATGATGATCTCATTATTAACTATTCTCGCAAAACCGCTCCACAGAATCGCTGTTAACCATTGGTCGTTGAGGAGGCGTATTCTCAAAGGACCCATATCTACTGCTGTGTTAATGGGGGCGTGGTTTGGTAATACGCCAATTTGGCCACTATTAGTGGATAAAATGATTTCTTTCACTTCACAATCCCAAATAATTCGCTTAGGAGTCAGTACATAAAGATTTAATTTCATTTCTTCGATTTGTTCTCCTCTTCTAAGGTTATAGCTTTCGTGCTAGCTTCATCGATGTTACCCACCAAATAAAAAGCCTGTTCAGGTAGGCCGTCTAATTCTCCGGAAAGGATTAGTTGAAATCCCCTAATAGTTTCCGCAAGAGCAACATACTTTCCTGGAGAACCAGTAAAAACTTCTGCCACAAAGAACGGTTGTGATAAGAAACGCTCAATTTTTCTTGCTCTTGCTACAGTTAAACGATCCTCTTCCGATAATTCATCCAAGCCAAGAATTGCGATAATGTCCTGAAGTTCTTTGTAACGTTGTAAAGTTTCCTTAACTCTTTGCGCAGTTTCATAATGTTCGTTGCCAACGATCCGAGGCTGTAACATAGTCGAGGTTGAATCTAAAGGATCTACTGCTGGATAAATACCCTTGGAAGCTAATCCTCTGGAAAGTACGGTAGTAGCATCCAAATGTGCAAATGTTGTGGCAGGGGCAGGGTCGGTCAAATCGTCTGCAGGTACATAAACTGCTTGAATCGAAGTTATAGATCCCTTTTTAGTAGAAGCAATTCTTTCTTGCAAAGAACCCATTTCTGTACTAAGAGTAGGTTGATAACCCACTGCGGAGGGCATTCTCCCTAATAAAGCGGATACCTCTGATCCTGCTTGAACAAAACGAAAGATATTATCGATAAATAAAAGCACGTCTTGCTTATTAACATCTCGGAAATATTCCGCCATAGTTAGGGCAGTTAAACCAACTCTCATACGAGCTCCCGGTGGTTCATTCATTTGGCCATAGACTAGAGCTACCTTTGATTCCTCAATATTTTTTTCATTAATTACTCCGGATTCCTTCATTTCCATATAAAGATCATTTCCTTCACGAGTCCGTTCCCCTACTCCACCGAATACGGATACGCCCCCATGAGCTTTAGCAATGTTATTGATTAATTCCATGATCAGTACTGTTTTACCTACTCCAGCCCCCCCAAATAGTCCTATTTTTCCTCCACGTCGATAAGGAGCTAAAAGATCGACGACCTTAATACCTGTTTCAAAGATGGATAATTTCGTATCTAACTCGATAAAGGCAGGCGCAGATCTATGAATAGGGAACGTTGCACTACTATCTACAGGACCCAAATTGTCAACAGGCTCCCCAAGAACGTTGAAAATTCGTCCGAGAGTAGCTCCACCGACCGGAACACTGAGAGGAGCTCCCGTGTCAATCACTTCCATTCCTCTCATCAACCCGTCCGTAGCACTCATAGCTACAGCTCTAACTCGATTATTTCCTAATAATTGTTGTACCTCACAAGTCACATTAATTTGCTTATCGGCAGTGTCTCTACTCTGGACTACCAAAGCGTTATAAATATAAGGTAACTTGCCTGGGGGAAAAGTGACATCCAGCACGGGTCCAATAATTTGATCGATACGACCTGTACTTTTTTCTTCAATTGTGGAAACCCCGGGAGGAGAAGTAGTAGGATTGGTTCTCATAATTATCACATAATTAAAAAAAAGGAATTTGTCGAAATTTTTCTTTTTTTATTGTTGAATAATGCCAAATCAAATCAAAAAAAATCCAAAAGTAAAAAGGAAATGAATTAGTTAATTCAATAAGAGAGAAAAGGGGACCAGGACTTGATTTCGTTGCCCAAGCGAATCCCATTCAATCGTTTACTCATGGAATGAGTCCATTGGAAAGTTCAATCAATCTTTTTTTTCATATACATTTTGCCTTTTGTGGAGGATCTGTGCCTACTCTACTTTCCTATCTAGGACTTCGATATACAAAATATATACTACTGTGAAGCATAGATTGCTGTCAACAAAGAATTTTATTAGTATTTAGTTAGGTATTTGCATTCAAAATAAGAAAAGAGAACTATTAAGAACTTGTAAAATAAGGATTAGGAATTAATTTGGGTTGCGCTATATCTATCAAAGAGTATACAATAATTATGGATTTGGTAAATCAAATCCATGGTTTAATAACGAACCGTGTTAACTTACCATAACAACAACTCAATTCCTATCGAATTCCTATATTGGAATTCCTATAGGATAGAACATACACAGGGTGTACGCATTATATATGAATGAAACATATTCATTAACCTAAGCATGCCCTCAATTTTCTTTAATGAGTTGATATTATATTAATTGAATATCCTTTTTGTTTTACGAGATTTTTGCTAAAGTTTCATTTACGCCTAATTAACATCGAGTAGACCCTGTTATTGTGAGAATTCTTAATTCAAGAGTTATAGGGAGGGACTTATGTCACCACAAACAGAAACTAAAGCAGGTGTTGGATTTCAAGCTGGTGTTAAAGATTATAAATTGACTTACTACACCCCAGAGTATGAAACTAAGGATACTGATATCTTGGCAGCATTCCGAGTAAGTCCTCAGCCTGGGGTTCCGCCCGAAGAAGCAGGGGCTGCAGTAGCTGCCGAATCTTCTACTGGTACATGGACAACTGTTTGGACTGATGGACTTACCAGTCTTGATCGTTACAAAGGACGATGCTATCACATCGAGCCTGTTGCTGGGGAAGACAACCAATGGATCTGTTATGTAGCTTATCCATTAGACCTATTTGAAGAGGGTTCCGTTACTAACATGTTTACTTCCATTGTAGGTAACGTATTTGGTTTCAAAGCCCTACGTGCTCTACGTTTGGAGGATCTACGAATTCCCCCTACTTATTCAAAAACTTTCCAAGGCCCGCCTCATGGTATCCAAGTTGAAAGAGATAAGTTGAACAAGTACGGTCGTCCTTTATTGGGATGTACTATTAAACCAAAATTGGGATTATCCGCAAAAAATTATGGTAGAGCGTGTTATGAGTGTCTACGTGGTGGACTTGATTTTACCAAAGATGATGAAAACGTAAACTCACAACCATTTATGCGCTGGAGAGACCGTTTTGTCTTTTGTGCCGAAGCTATTTATAAATCACAGGCCGAAACCGGTGAAATCAAGGGGCATTACTTGAATGCGACTGCGGGTACATGTGAAGAAATGATTAAGAGAGCTGTATTTGCAAGAGAATTAGGGGTTCCTATTGTAATGCATGACTACTTAACTGGGGGATTCACCGCAAATACTACTTTGGCTCATTATTGCCGCGACAATGGCCTACTTCTTCACATTCACCGTGCAATGCATGCAGTTATTGATAGACAGAAAAATCATGGTATGCATTTCCGTGTATTAGCTAAAGCATTGCGTATGTCTGGGGGAGATCATATCCACTCCGGTACAGTAGTAGGTAAGTTAGAAGGGGAACGCGAAATGACTTTAGGTTTTGTTGATTTATTGCGCGATGATTTTATTGAAAAAGATCGTGCTCGCGGTATCTTTTTCACTCAGGACTGGGTATCCATGCCAGGTGTTATACCGGTAGCTTCAGGTGGTATTCATGTTTGGCATATGCCAGCTCTGACCGAAATCTTTGGGGACGATTCTGTATTACAATTTGGTGGAGGAACTTTAGGACATCCTTGGGGAAATGCACCTGGTGCAGCAGCTAATCGAGTGGCTTTAGAAGCCTGTGTACAAGCTCGTAACGAAGGGCGCGATCTTGCTCGCGAAGGTAATGAAATTATCCGAGCAGCTTGCAAATGGAGTCCTGAACTAGCCGCAGCTTGTGAAGTATGGAAGGCGATCAAATTCGAGTTCGAGCCGGTAGATACTATTGATTAACTAGATAAAACTAAAGATAAAGAAGGTATAAATAAAAAAGAAACGAAATAAAAAGAGAAAAAAATCAGTTATGAAATGCAGTAATTCTTCTTTATTCTTCTAATTGATTGCAATTAAACTCGGCTCAATCTTTTTTAGAAAAAAAAGATTGAGCCGAATAAAAATAGATCATGATATGATCATGAGACTTGACAAATTGAGATTCGTCTATTCTATATATCTAGAATATATATATTAAGGTATAATACAATAAAGAAATACAAATAAAATAATAAAATAATAAAATATAGTATTATCATATGATAATGATAATGGAATCAAATACGCAGTATTTACAGAAAAAAGTCTTCGTTTATTGGGAAAGAATCAATATACTTTTAATGTCGAATCGGGATTCACTAAGACAGAAATAAAGCATTGGGTCGAACTCTTCTTTGGTGTTAAGGTGGTAGCTGTGAATAGCCATCGACTACCTGGAAAAGGTAGAAGAATAGGACCTATTCTGGGCCATACAATGCATTACAGACGTATGATCATTACCCTTCAACCGGGTTATTCTATTCCACTTCTAGATAGAGAAAAAAACTAAAGGAGAATGAATGAAAAAAGACATAGTTTGGAAGTTAGACCTTTTTATAGGACTCTCTTTCAATTTCAAAAAAGAGGACGTTTGAAACTTTTAACAGGCGTAATCGTGAGTCAACAAGTGACTCGAACTGTGTGTAAAAAAAGAAGCATTTTTTTTTTTTCAAAATGCTAGAACTAGATAAGGAAGTTTTCTATAACCTTGAGAAAAAGGATAAAAAGGTAGTTTTTTTTTAGTTTATGACTCCGATCAAGAGCGAGAAATCCTTGATTTGGGATTGGACATAGAACCTGGACCCATCGTAGAGACGTTTAGTTCAAAAGAAAGGATCGTATCCTGATGGTAAGAATTATACTTTCGTGGAAATACAGCGCTATAGACTTCAATGCGGTAGAGTAGACGTTTTGTTTCTAATTTTTCTGGACCAAACCTCCGCTCCGACCCAACGATACAATGAATTTTTTCTGTTCATATTCATAAATAAAAAAGATTCGGAATCGCAATGCTACTATATGCGTCCAGAGGAGTATTTGGAATAATATTCTTCTATAATCCATTATTGCGGGGGGTCTTACTAACAGGGCTTCGCTGCACGGGACAGGTCTTCGTCGAAAAGCTAACTCCACCCGGCATTTTCATACCCTTTCTTTGGGTGGTATATCGCCTTTTAAAGTCTAAGAGGGTAGTAGGGGATCTATAGTAGGTAAGATAATTTGCCCTTTGATTTTGATTGAATATACTATTTTTCCGCCTTTACCACGCATTATTGTATGCGCTTCTAGAGAAGTATGTATGCAGGAAGTAAATTCTAACCGCTTTCTTTTGAATCCAATTTCAAATTAGATTAGAAAGATAGAAAGGCCATGAGGATGGGAAAATCAAAATAAAATCTTTTTAATTAGTTCTCCTTTTTTGGAATTTTCTTATTATCCTTTCATTTTTTTTACAGAATATTTTTCAAACTAAAAATAAAAAATACAATACAATAGTCAATATTCCTTATAATAGATATACTTAATTATATCATAAGAATCTTAAGATATTTTTCGACTAGATAGAAATAGTAAATTTGAATTGAGACACCTATTCCATGACGGATTTAAACTTACCTTCTATTTTCGTGCCTTTAGTAGGCTTAGTATTTCCGGCAATTGCAATGACTTCTTTATTTCTTTATGTGCAAAAAAATAAGATTGTCTAGTATTTTTTAGTGTAAGTAATATAATATGGTAGGGTATGTGGCTTTTTCTACACACACTTTCTACACACAAATGAAAAACGGTTATGGATGCGGATATAGGCTACGAGCATAAATGCATGAATATGCAGAGCCAGGTATAGCGAGTTTTATTTTATTTATTTTAATTGAATCAACGAATATTTTTTGAATAGAAAGTCAATGTATCTAACCTATTATTTCACAGGAGTACTAGTTGCTGAAGGCGATTTCAGAATCAAAAAAAGTAAAGTCAAAATTATTTAGCTTATTCTCTCAATTTCAATCGACCGCTGCTGGATTTAGTATATCTAATATGAATTGGCGATCAGAACACATATGGGTAGAACTTCTAAAAGGTTCTCGAAAAAGGGGTAATTTTTTCTGGGCCTGTATTCTTTTTCTAGGTTCACTAGGATTCTTATCGGTTGGGATTTCCAGTTATCTTGGTAAGAATATTATATCTATACTTCCATCTCAAGAAATTCTTTTTTTTCCGCAGGGGGTCGTGATGTCTTTCTACGGAATCGCAGGCCTATTCATTAGCTCCTACTTGTGGTGTACTATTTTGTGGAATGTAGGTAGTGGTTATGACCGATTCGATAGAAAAGAGGGAATAGTGTGCATTTTTCGTTGGGGATTCCCTGGAATAAAACGTCGCGTCTTCCTTCGATTCCTTATGCGGGATATCCAATCAATTAGAATTCAGGTTAAAGAGGGTCTTTATCCTCGTCGTATTCTTTATATGGAAATCCGGGGCCAGGGGATCATTCCCTTGACTCGTACTGATGATAAATTTTTTACTCCACGAGAAATTGAACAAAAAGCTGCCGAATTGGCCTATTTCTTGCGCGTACCAATTGAAGTATTTTGAGGTATCTTTTTTGAACTGAGTTGAATGAAGAAAAGAAGAATTGGAAGAAGAAAAGTTTTCTCAACACAGGGAGGAAGTCCCTTCTAAATTGGATTTGTTATTGTAAGGGGATTTTTAAGTATTTATCTAAAGGAAGGAACAAACGAGGATAAGAGAAATTTGCTTTTAATTTTTTTTTATCCAAGTTAGATATATCGCATACTATTCTTCCTTTTTCATCCGAAAGGGCTTTTTTTTTATTCTATTTCACTATTTCATTCCATCTAGATCTAAGAAAGAACCCAATGCACTGAAATTCCACTAATAACTAATATACAAAAAAGAAGAATAGATACAGGGTATCAAACCTATAGAGTTTTTGCTTCAAAGAAATAGAAATATCATGAAATAGAAATATCATCATATAGAGTCAGGGAATGGAATAGAGTCAGCGAATGAAGCATATTCATTAACAACTCCATTTACAGATCAAAAATGAAAAAAAAGAAAGCATTGCCTTCTTTACTATATCTTGTATTTATCGTACTTTTGCCTTGGGGGGTCTCTTCCTCATTTAACAAATGTCTGGAACTTTGGATTAAGAATTGGTGGAATACCAGGCAATCCGAAACTCTCTTAACTGATATTCAAGAGAAAAGGATTCTAGAAAGATTCATAGAATTAGAAGAACTTTCTCTCTTGGACGAGATGATAAAAGGGAAACTAAAGACACATGTACAAAAACCTCCTACAGGAATACACAAGGAAATAATACAATGGGTCAAAATAAATAATGAGGATCATCTCCATACCATTTTGCATTTCTCGACAAATATAATCTGTTTGGCTATTCTAAGTGGTTCTTTTTTTCTGGGTAAAGAGGAACTTGTCATTTTGAATTCTTGGGTTCAGGAATTCTTCTATAATTTAAATGACTCAATAAAAGCTTTTTTTATTCTTTTAGTTACTGATTTTTTTGTTGGATTTCACTCCACCCGTGGTTGGGAACTAGTAATTCGTTGGGTCTACAACGATTTTGGATGGGCTCCTAACGAGCTTATTTTCACTATTTTTGTTTGTAGTTTTCCAGTAATTCTAGATACATGTTTGAAATTTTGGGTCTTTTTTTGTTTAAATCGTCTATCTCCTTCGCTTGTAGTCATTTATCATTCAATTAGTGAAGCATAAATTCATTTGATCTCCCGATATTAATATTAATCAAATTAGCAAGCATCTTTTTTTAGAAAGAAAGCCCTTTTCCATTTTAGCAAAATTCTTTCTATTTATACCTACTTTAAGGTATTCATCATTGCAGTACAACTGTTGCAGTAGAATGACAACAGATTCGTGTATAGGGAACTAGATTAGCTTAGCTACCTATCTAATTTATTGTAGAAATTCTGGGATCTGCGATTGGACATGGAAAATAGAAATACTTTTTCTTGGGTAAAGGAACAGATAACTCGATCGATTTCTGTATCGATCATGATATACGTAATAACTCGGACATCTATTTCAAATGCATATCCCATTTTTGCGCAGCAGGGTTATGAAAACCCACGAGAAGCAACTGGACGAATTGTATGTGCCAATTGCCATTTAGCTAGCAAGCCCGTCGATATTGAAGTTCCCCAAGCTGTGCTTCCCGATACTGTATTTGAAGCAGTTCTTCGAATTCCTTATGATATGCAATTGAAACAAGTTCTTGCTAATGGAAAAAAGGGAGGGTTGAATGTAGGTGCTGTTCTTATTTTGCCCGAGGGATTCGAATTAGCGCCGCCCGATCGTATTTCCCCTGAGTTAAAAGAAAAGATAGGAAATCTTGCTTTTCAGAGTTATCGTCCCGATAAAAAAAACATTCTTGTGATAGGCCCTGTTCCCGGTAAGAAATATAGTGAAATTGTCTTTCCCATTCTTTCCCCTGATCCTGCTACGAAGAAAGATGCTCATTTCTTAAAATATCCCATATATGTAGGGGGAAACCGAGGAAGAGGACAGATCTATCCTGATGGTAGCAAGAGTAACAATACAGTCTATAATGCTACGTCAACAGGTATAGTAAGAAAAATACTACGTAAAGAAAAGGGGGGGTATGAAATATCCATAGTTGATGCATCAGATGGACGCCAAGTGATTGATATTATACCTCCCGGACCAGAACTTCTTGTTTCAGAGGGGGAATCCATCAAGCTTGATCAACCATTAACAAGCAATCCTAATGTGGGAGGTTTTGGTCAGGGGGACGCAGAAATCGTGCTTCAGGATCCATTACGTGTCCAAGGCCTTTTGTTCTTCTTCGCATCCGTTATTTTGGCACAAGTTTTTTTGGTTCTCAAAAAGAAACAGTTTGAAAAGGTTCAATTGTACGAAATGAATTTCTAGGTCCCGGGATTTCTTACCATCAAGTTGGTAAAAAGCCTCGATTTATTGGCAATTGCTAGAATTATCTATGATCTATTTTGGAAATCCTTTTTTTGTTTAGACTGCTTTTTGTTTATGAGATGTCTGGAATTCCTTATTTATATCCCATGCAAAAGAAGAGAATCCAAGGCAAAGGCGAGAACAATCAAATTAAAATTTCTTCTTTTTCGGAGGGATTGCAGGTCTTCTTAATCGTCTATTCGGCACAAGAAAAAGCCTTTTTCTTGTGCCGATTCTTCTTGTATCAAAATAAGAATCCTTTTTCTTCCTAATTCGTCAAAGATTACTATTTCTTCTTTATTCGGGTCTGTCTCTTGGACCTCTTTTTCTTTTGCTTAGGTTTAGCCGAGGTAGTGGACAAACAGAGGGGAAGAAAATATGGCGGGGGAAAAATTTCTTGTGATTGTGAGCAAATTGCTTGGCTTGTTTAATTAAGTTCAACTTCAAATTTACAGAAATTTTGCAAAAAAAAAGTAAACTCTTCCATTGAAGGTTTTTTTATTTTTAGGCTAGTTGAATAGTTTTGATTAAGGTTTTATTAGTTTATTACTCGAAACTAAATCAAGGATTTTCAGGATACTTCCTTCGTGGAATAAGATATTGGATCCTCGAGTGATCTCTTTTTCTTGTTGCTTCATAAGAGTGAATCGAATAGATTCAATTCGCGTTATAAGAGTAAAATAAAAATTCCGCGGGTCCTTTCCGCTCTAATCAGATAAAGGGGGGTAAGGACCCGCTAAGCTCCTACTTTTTCATGTTTACAATCTGGTCCCTCCGATTACTATAGAGATGAACCCAATCCAGAATATGAACCATAAAAGAAAACACCTACTAAACCAATCACAGCAATACCAGCTACAGTACCTATCAGCCAAAGAGGAATTCTTCCAGTAGTATCGGCCATTTCCCCTACTTTCCTCCACATTTTATCAATTGGTCATGCTAGAGACAAAAACAGTCATGGGTAGTTATAAGGATGGTATCCTTCCAAATGGGATAAGAGAATTCTTATTAGTCTCTTTCTTTCTCTCAATTGAAGAAGTAATTGGAAAATAAAACAGCAAGTACAAAAATGAGTAATAAACCCCAGTATAGACTGGTACGATTCAATTCAACATTTTGTTCATTCGGGTTTGATTGTGTCATAGTTCTATAGTTGGAATTTGTTTTATCGTTGGATGAACTGCATTGCTGATATTGATCCCAAGAAAAAAACAGTAGGTACAGCTAGTCCGTGAATAGCCAGCCATCGCACTGTAAAAATAGGATAGGTTCGATCTATGGTCATTGAGGGCCTCCTAAAAGGATCTACTAAATTCATCGAGTTGTTCTAAAGAATCAAAACGGTCGGTTATTAACGGAATTCCTTGTCGGCTTTCCGTGAAATACTCGTTTGGCCTAGGACTTCCAAACACGTCATAAGCTAAACCCGTACTGACAAATAACCAACCCGCAATGAATAGGGAAGGTATAGTAATGCTATGAATAACCCAGTATCGAATACTGGTAATAATATCAGCAAAAGAACGTTCTCCCGTGCTTCCAGACATGCTGAACTCCCAAAATTTTTGTACATTCAAAAAAGGAATTGATTCCGTAAAAGATGGGATCGACCAGTAAATAGAAAATTACTGATATTTCATCCTTGTGAGATTGTCAATTTTGTACCAAAGGTGTATTTTGAGTATACCGAATTAGTATAGCTATCCTTCCTATGGCACAGCAATCTGGTTTTGCCTGGTTCCGAAACATAATTACTTTTTTATTTTTTTTTTGTCTATAGGTAAGCTATATGTTATTCAAGGCATCAATAGAAAACCCCATTTTTGTAGGTTCTACTTACTTTTCATTGGCTTCGGAATAATAGAGTAATTCGGAATAGCAGCCAAAATCTTGGGAAAATCTAAGTTAATGATCAATAGGTTTGGATAAATAATTTAGGAAGGATATTCTCATACTGACACAATACAAGGACAAGTATATGTGAAATCTATCCTTTCATAATTCGTAATTCATCCTTGTATTGTTTGTTGGATTAGGTCTAACTTTCTTGACCAAACTGCGAGCGCGGAACTTTACGAGATGAAATAGGGAAAGACAGAAGATAGAATAGAACTTAAAAGGATAATTGAAGTGACTCGTCTTCGAATCTACTTTGGTTGGAGTTCGAAAAAGGAATAAAAATAAAGTAAATTCAAGGAAGAGCTTTCTTTTTTTTTTTTTTTTAACAGCCCCTTGGCAGGTCGTGGAATGCTTTTGTTCTCCTCTTATTCCATATGGAATACAATCAGTTAAAATAAGAAGGAATAGGGGAATATTCGATCGTTCACTCCAAAAAGAGGGTCCTATTGAAAAAGAAATTATCCAAAATAGAAAGAAGTTTTTTTTTTCAAATTCAATTGTTTATTTATCTCTTATTCAAAAATTTCCCTGAAAATTGAATTTCTTTTTTTCATTCAATGGGGTTAGATGATCTAGTTCTTAATATTATTACTTTACTCAATTGACAAATTCCACAACAAATCTCTTGATTCGGAATTAGGGACTCATGTATCATCTGATGAATCCACTTTCTTTTACACTTCTGTATCTTACTCTATCTTGTTTTTTAGTATTATCTAAAATAACTGATGAATTATGAATTTTCCATAACTTAGGTAAATGCTTTACCAACATATGTAGTGTAGTAAAAAAAAATAAATGGAATTTAACTCTTTCATGCTTACTTTAACTAGTTATTTTGGTTTTCTACTGGCTGCTTTAACTATAACCCCAGCTCTATTTATTGGCTTGAACAAGATACGCCTTATTTGAATTGACTGAATAATTATAATTCAGAAAAGAAAAATCTTTCTTTGGGATTCCTGGCATTCTACGACTCTTTTCCAGACTAATTAGGAATTCTTTTCTTGGTCATTGAGATTCGTGGATAATTTAGAGTACTATTTAGGGATAGATCGTACCTCTTTTTTTATCCCCTCGAACAAATCGAAATGATTGAAGTTTTTCTATTTGGAATCGTCTTAGGCCTAATTCCTATTACTTTAGCGGGATTATTCGTGACTGCGTATTTGCAATACAGGCGTGGGGATCAGTTGGATCTTTGATTGAGTCATTTTTTTTTTTTGATTGACCTCCTCCAGACCAGAGAGGAGGTCAAATTGAAATTGGAGTTACAATTCAATTTTGTTAAGTTATTTTACTCTGCTTCGACATAAAATAGATGGAATCACGCTCTGTAGGATTTGAACCTACGACATCGGGTTTTGGAGACCCGCGTTCTACCGAACTGAACTAAGAGCGCTTTCATTCATTCAAAAAGAAAATCTTTTTCTATTCCTAATGTATCTCACGTACGTATAGTCTCCACAAATTCAAGTTATACCCACTTTACTTTAATTGATCTCGTCGCTACTGCCTATAAAGAAGAAAGAAGTAATAGGTAGGGATGACAGGATTTGAACCTGTGACATTTTGTACCCAAAACAAACGCGCTACCAAGCTGCGCTACATCCCTTTTCCAAATTAAATTGTTGTACAATGCCATTGTACACAATTCCTGTCTTCTTTTCCACATCATAATTTTCTTCTTCTTTCTTTCTCTATCTATATATAGAACCCTCGTGTCATTTCTTCTTTTTGGTCTCATATAATTAAGGAATTATATACATATAAAATCCAATATAATTTCGCCTATAAAAGAAGGATTACTTTTCCTTGGTAATATATAGGAAGAAGGGGTCATCTTTTTCTTTTTTAGGGATAGGAAAATTTCGTCGATATGGTTCATTTTATATATAGCATAACAATCTTGGGCAAGAGTTTATGATCATATATGTATTCCAACAAGGAAGGAGGATTTTCAATGCGGGATATAAAAACATATCTCTCTGTAGCACCCGTGCTAAGTACTCTATGGTTTGGTGCTTTAGCAGGTTTATTGATAGAAATTAATCGTTTATTCCCAGATGCTTTGTCATTCCCTTTTTTTTAATTCTAGTTATTGCTATGGGAGGGATAGATTTCTTCGTGATATGACAAAATTTGATCCTTTTCAATCTTTTTTTAGTATCGGAAGGAAAAAGAAAGAAAAGATGGATTGGGTTGAACCTCAGAGTCATTAAAAATTTGGTAAACCCCATTTTTGAAAATAGAAATTCAATTTAAAGGGGTACCCAAGCTAAATAAGGCCTCAGAAATCAGAGCATAGAAAAGGCGGGGCTGGCTAATTAAATGAAAGGATTTCGAACCAAAATCTTTGCTAATTCGACAAGGATTGTATTCTTTAATTATTTCTCTATTTTTTATTACTTAATTAAAGAATAAAAAAAAATTATTCTAATGAATTTTATTCTTCTTCTTCGGATTCAAAATAGAAGAATAAAAGAATAAGTAGAAGAATTAAGTTAAGTCAATCCAAAAAGAAAAGGAGGTTCATGGCCAAGGGAAAAGATGTTAGAATCAGAGTTATTTTGGAATGCATCAGTTGTGTTCGAAAAGGTGCCAATGAGGAATCGACGGGGATTTCTAGATATAGTACTCAAAAGAATCGCCACAATACACCCGGACAATTAGAATTCAAAAAATTTTGTCGTTATTGTCGCAAGCATACGACTCATCACGAAATAAAGAAATAGGAACATCGTGTGTTTGATCTTTCCAAACAACAGAAAGAGTAAGAACTTCATATTTAATATATAAAGAAAACATAGTATAGAATACAAAATACAAATCAACTCATCTGATTTCCGGTAGATATTATTTCATATGTATAGAGGGTATTCATATACTATAATATGAATCAAATAAGATATGGATCAAAGAAAAACTACTTCTTCTGGATCCTAAATTAATAAAATAAAGAAGTGAATTTTCAAATTTTCAAATTTTAAATAAGGAATAAATCATGTATACATCTAAACAACCTTTTCTTAAATCTAAGCAACCCTTTAGTAAATCCAAGCAAACTTTTAATAAATCCAAGCAACCCTTTCGTAAATCCAAGCAAACTTTTCGTAAATTCAAGCAACCTTTTCGTAAATCTAAACAACCTTTTCGTAGGCGTCCCCGGATTGGCCCGGGAGATCGAATTGATTATAGAAACATGAGTTTAATTAATAGATTTATTAGTGAACAAGGAAAAATATTATCGAGACGAATAAATAGATTAACCTTGAAACAACAACGATTAATTACTCTTGCTATAAAACAGGCTCGTATTTTATCTTTCTTACCGTTTCGTAACTATGAGAACGAAAAGCAATTTCAAGCCCAGTCAATTTCAATAATTACAGGTTCTAGACCCAGAAAAAATAGACATATTCCTCAATTAACGCAAAAGTACAATTCCAATCGAAACTTAAGAAACAACAACCAAAATTTAAGAAACAACAACCGGAACTTAAGTTCCGATTGTTGATGTTTTATTCGAATTCGAAAGGGCCAGACCTATATATATTATAAAGAAAGTAATCCAGCTCGTTGATTCCTACCACTTAATCTTAATTTATTGTATCTTCCCGGAGTTCCCTCTCCGGGAATTCATCTTTTATTATTCCAGTATATTACTTTATTTATACCTTTAATTGATGATCTTTATTTTATTGGAAATCGTGTAAAGATTATTTGGATTTGATACAGCTACTTGTGCAAGCATTTTACGATTAAGAATCAATTTCTTCTTGTACAGGTTGTGTATTAATTTACTATAACTATCGAATACTTTATATACCCGCGTTGCTGCGTTTATCCGAGTGATCCACAAACGACGAAAATCCCTCTTTTGCCTACCTCTATCTCGATGAGAGAGAAACAAAAGCTCTTTTTACCTGTTGGGTAATCATTCGATTAAGTCTTAAATGAGCCCCTCTAAAGTTTGAGGCAAATGAACGCATTTTTGTTCGTCGTCTCCGGGCTATATATCCTCGCGGAACTCTGGTCATTGAATCAAATTAACCTTAATGAATAACTAATGATTTCTCTTCTTTTAGCCACCCTTTTTCTCATTAATAACAAAACTAATTATTCCGATATATAAAATATTAATTCCAATGGCTTTTGCTATAGTAACCTTCCCAACCACGATTTTTTATTCCACTCCGTTCAGTTATTTCTATACGAAATAACAAATTCATTCTAATAATACTAAAAAAAATAGTGGGTTCCATCGTTTCTATGGTTCCCTTTTAAACGGTGAGGCCCTCTCTATACACCGGAGCCCTTTCTTTCATCAAAAGGTATTGCGAACTTGTATAGTCCACATTCTTTGGCTCTACCTATCCATTATAGAGTAAATAGCTCTTTTCACAATAAGAGTTATCCATACAGTGACGGTATTTAATTATGAAAGTTGGCTAAGTAGCTGACCCTGTTAGTCCGTTCTTTTAAGATAAAGGAGCATAAGCCTTTTTCTTTTTATTACTATTTCCTCCGCTTAATGGATAACCATTTGCTACCAATGGGAGAATTGCTTCTTATTTCCAATTTAGATAATTGGATTTGCACCAAAGGAAACCATAAATTCCATATACCATAGAAATCTAGGATAGAGAAGCTATATCCTATTCATTGGTACTAATCATGGATACTTCAATTTTTTTTATATTTGTTTGAAGTCATGATCTGAACGAGTCGCACATACACCCTAGCACATGTTCCTCGACGCTGAGGGCATCCTTTAAGCGCGGCCGTTTTTCGAGCATTTCGTATTGGCTGTCTTGCGTTTCTAATAAGTTGTTTAACCGTCGGCATGTTGTATGTATATAGAAAAAAATGGATTGGTTTAGATCCATCTTAACCTGATGATTGCTCATCATGAAGTCTTTCTATTTTCTATTAAATCGAGGAAAACACGAATTTAGCTGTGAAATAACTTTACAAGAAATCCGGACACTACCAATCCTTAAACATTTCTGGAAACCACACTGGATCAGTATCGCAGTGCTTGTCAATCATTTCATCCCCTACAATATCGACAAGTCCATAAGCTTTGGCTTCGTCTGCTGACATAAAAACATCCCTTTCCATGTCTTCGGATACAACCCAAAAAGGCTTGCCTGTTCTTACTGCATAAACCCTTGTGATCATTTCGCGAACTTTGTGTAACTCTTCTACTTCTAGTAAAAATTCTGGTGTCCTTGCCCGATAATAAGCACTAGCAGGTTGGTGAAGCATAATCCTCGCGTGAGGGAATGCTATACGCTTGGTGGGTTCTCCTCCAAGCAGAATGAAGGACGCCATGGAGGCGGCTATTCCGAGGCATATTGTATATATATCTGGTGTCACCGTTTGCATCGTATCAAAAATAGCCATTCCTGAGATTAGCCACCCGCCTGGGGAGTTTATAAACAAAAAAATATCACTAATTCCATCTTCTATACTCAGATATACCATGAGACCTGTAATATGATTCGTGATCTCGCAACGAATCTCTTGACCTAAAAAAAGTGTCCTTTCTCGATACATAACATTGTATAAGTCAACCCAAGTCGCTTCTTCATCTCCAGGAATCCGGTAAGGTACTTTTGGAACACCAATGGGCATATTAGATTAATATTATTAAATTTAAGTAAGAAAACCACACTTTAATATGGAAACGTAAGAATGGAACAGAAAGAAAGAATCCGCAGTTTATTGTCTTAATTTTTATTCTTATTCTATATGAATATTATAGATTCTATTAATACGTAGATTGAAAGGTTATACATATAAGGAATGTAAGACAGATTGAATAAAGAAAAGGGAATGGGTGATTTGAATGCTAAACAAAGAGGGGTAGCGATCTATTCTTCGTTTTTTCCAAATTGGCCAAGTTACCCATTGCATATTGGCACTTATCGAGTATAGAATAGATCTGCTTCTCTTTCTTCTTATGAACAGAATTGGCTTCTTATTTTTAATGGAATGAAATAAATATTCGCGCTTTCTGACACAGAATCCCCTAGAAGGGTTAGGTACATAGGATATGGATAGTCTTTTTCAATGCGATAAAATAAAGCGACATCGTGTCTATTTTTCTTTGCTAAAGGGGTATTTCCATGGGTTTGCCTTGGTATCGTGTTCATACTGTCGTATTGAATGATCCGGGTCGATTGCTTGCGGTGCATATAATGCACACAGCTCTAGTTTCTGGTTGGGCTGGCTCAATGGCTTTATACGAATTAGCAGTTTTTGATCCCTCTGATCCTGTTCTGGATCCAATGTGGAGACAAGGTATGTTCGTAATTCCCTTCATGACTCGTTTAGGAATAACGGATTCGTGGGGTGGTTGGAGTATTTCAGGAGGAACTGTAACAAATCCGGGTATTTGGAGTTATGAAGGTGTGGCAGGTACGCATATTGTGTTTTCTGGCTTGTGTTTCTTGGCAGCGATCTGGCATTGGGTATATTGGGACCTAGAAATATTCTCTGATGAGCGGACGGGAAAACCCTCTTTGGATTTGCCCAAGATCTTTGGAATTCATTTATTTCTTGCAGGGGTGGCTTGCTTTGGCTTTGGGGCATTTCATGTAACGGGTTTGTATGGTCCTGGGATATGGGTATCCGATCCTTATGGACTAACTGGAAAAGTACAAGCTGTAAATCCAGCGTGGGGTGCAGAAGGTTTTGATCCTTTTGTTCCGGGGGGAATAGCTTCTCATCATATTGCTGCGGGTACATTGGGTATATTAGCGGGCTTATTCCATCTTAGTGTCCGTCCGCCTCAACGTCTATATAAAGGATTACGTATGGGCAATATTGAAACTGTACTTTCCAGTAGTATCGCTGCTGTTTTTTTTGCAGCTTTCGTAGTTGCTGGAACTATGTGGTATGGGTCAGCAACGACCCCAATCGAATTATTTGGGCCTACTCGTTATCAGTGGGATCAGGGATACTTTCAGCAAGAAATATATCGAAGAGTTAGCAATGGTTTAGCCGAAAATCTTAGTTTATCAGAAGCTTGGTCTAAAATTCCCGAAAAATTAGCCTTTTATGATTATATTGGTAATAATCCGGCAAAAGGGGGATTATTCAGAGCAGGCTCAATGGACAATGGGGATGGAATAGCTGTTGGATGGTTAGGACATCCCGTCTTTAGAGATAAAGAAGGACGTGAGCTTTTTGTACGCCGTATGCCTACTTTTTTTGAAACATTTCCGGTTGTTTTGGTAGATGAGGAGGGAATTGTTAGAGCAGACGTTCCTTTTAGAAGAGCAGAATCCAAATATAGTGTTGAACAAGTAGGTGTAACGGTGGAGTTCTATGGTGGCGAACTTAATGGAGTAAGTTATTCTGATCCTGCTACTGTAAAAAAATATGCGAGGCGTTCTCAATTAGGGGAAATTTTTGAATTAGACCGGGCTACTTTGAAATCTGATGGTGTTTTTCGCAGCAGTCCAAGGGGTTGGTTCACTTTTGGTCATGCTACCTTTGCTTTGCTCTTCTTTTTCGGACACATTTGGCATGGCGCTAGAACATTGTTCCGAGATGTTTTTGCTGGTATTGATCCAGATTTGGATGCTCAAGTGGAATTTGGAACATTCCAAAAAGTGGGAGATCCAACTACAAGGAAACAGGCAGTTTGATACACATTGTTATAGTATCTTTCACCTCTCTTTTTTGATTTGACATGGGAAACATCTCCCATCCTTTCTTTGACTCTTTTTCTTTCTTTATATGGGAAATTATCCCAAATGACAAATGAATAGGTGTGGAAGTTATAATTGTAAATAAACCAGGATCGAATCTATGGAAGCATTGGTTTATACGTTCCTTTTAGTTTCGACTTTAGGGATAATTTTTTTCGCTATCTTCTTCCGAGAACCACCTAAGGTTCCACCAACTCCAACTAAAAGAATAAAATAATTTCATTTAAGTAAGAAGTCCCCCTATCTGGGAGACTTCTTACTTAAATTAGTCTCCGTGTTCTTCGAATGGATCTCTTAATTGTTGAGAGGGTTGCCCAAACGCGGTATATAAGGCATACCCAGTAAAGCTTACAAGTAAACCAGATATGGAGATGGCGACTAAAGTTGCTGTTTCCATTTTTATAGAATTTCAAGATTACAATGGATCTACGAAAAGATCGTGTATTTACAACTACAACGGAATAGTATACAAAGTCAACACCAATGATTAAATAGAATTTATGGCTACACAAACCGTTGAAGATAGTTCTAAACCTAGGCCAAAACGAACTGGTGCAGGTAGTTTACTGAAACCCTTGAATTCGGAATATGGGAAAGTCGCCCCGGGTTGGGGGACTACTCCTTTTATGGGGATCGCAATGGCTTTATTCGCTATATTCCTATCTATCATTTTAGAAATTTATAATTCTTCCGTTTTACTGGACGGAATTTTAACCAATTAGGTTTCTACTAACTAAAACTAGGAAGTCAGAGTTTTTCCATCCAAAAAAGCCTTTCTAGTTTAAGATCTACATTTCTAGATATTATGGTAGTTCGACCGCGGAATTTTTTTGTTTCGGTATCTCTGGAATATGAGTGTGTGACTTGTTAGAATTGATCCTATTGATAATACATAGAAAGGGCCTGTTATCTCTATCAAGATGATTCTAATTCGTCAGATATTATTTATTCTAGTATCTGGAACACGAAATAGATAGAGTGGATCAAAAAAAAATGGAACTATGATTCATACTCACTATTAAGACCTCGCAACCAGACTGAAAAATTCAAGTAGTTCTTAAATAAAAATAAAAAAGAAATTTTCTTCCTTCCAATTTTGTTTGCCCAAAAGACAACTTTTTTTCTCTCGATTTTGTCGAGTCATTACACTGATTCAATAAATGATTATCAAGCGGTTCTTATTCGAAGAACCCTTGCCTTTTGTTTAGCTTGAGACTAAATCATCGTGGCTCTAGTATGAATCTAAGGTTTTAATTGAACTGATTCATAGGATCTCAACAAGATAATTTCTATATTACGCATAAAAAAACAAATCCTTTATAGGGAAGAGAAAAGTCAAGAAGCCTCTAATGACCAACATAAGGGAAAGGAAGAAAGAAAGACGCGCCAACTTGAGATTTTTTGGCATTATCATCACAAAGAAGATATTCCGGATTTTTCTTATTTGATATCTTCAAGGCAAATCGACCCAATTCAGTGGCTGATGAAGTTTTGAACCTTTTTTCTAATATTCGTTGAAAATTTTTGTGTTTCTGCTTGAGCCGTACGAGATGAAATTTTCATATACGGCTCTTAGAGGGGGACTCGGGTTAGTTACCTATCTCAATAAAGTATATGATTGGTTTGAGGAACGTCTTGAGATTCAGGCAATTGCAGATGATATAACTAGTAAATATGTTCCTCCCCATGTCAACATATTTTATTGTTTAGGGGGAATTACACTTACTTGTTTTCTAGTACAAGTCGCTACCGGTTTTGCTATGACTTTTTACTACCGACCAACCGTTACAGAGGCTTTTTCCTCGGTTCAATACATAATGACCGAGGCCAACTTTGGTTGGTTAATCCGATCAGTTCATCGATGGTCAGCAAGTATGATGGTTTTAATGATGATCCTGCATGTATTTCGTGTGTATCTCACAGGGGGATTTAAAAAACCCCGCGAATTAACTTGGGTCACAGGTGTGGTTTTGGCTGTTTTGACTGCATCATTTGGTGTAACTGGTTATTCTTTGCCTTGGGATCAAATTGGCTATTGGGCAGTCAAAATTGTGACAGGTGTACCTGACGCCATTCCGGTAATAGGATCGCCTTTAGTGGAGTTATTACGCGGAAGTGCTAGTGTGGGCCAATCCACTTTGACTCGTTTTTATAGTTTACATACCTTTGTACTGCCTCTGCTTACTGCCGTATTTATGTTAATGCACTTTCCAATGATACGTAAGCAAGGTATTTCGGGTCCTTTATAGGGAAGGCATATCATAGAGAATTATAATTATCATATATCATATCGGGTAGGTTTTGGTATTTCATTGCTACAAGCATGGGTTATTGTAAAATAACACATGTCATTTGGATACTTCTCTTCAACTCCAAAGTATTTTTATACAATACAAATAGTTGAAGTTAATTTTACGAAAGAAAAAAGGCGGATTATGGGAGTGTGTGACTTGAATTATTGATTTGGCCATGCAGATAAAGAATTGGATCTGCCACATTAGAATTCACAACCAAAGGTGTCTCCGCATCCAATCAACATGTAAGTCCCCTACCTAGGAAGGATAGGCTGGTTCACTTGAGGAGAATATCTTCTATGATCATACCGCAACCATGTCATCCATGAACAGGCTCCGTAAGATCCCATAGAGTAGAAATGGAATAAGTCATGTGACATGATCCAGTTCTCTATTTATTACACTTACCTTTTTATTATAGTATGGAAATGCATTCATTTTCTTTGCATCGATTGTGATCCGCAATACTATCGGAGTAAAAGAAGGGATCTAAGGAAGAATGTAGGCTAAACTTTTTGATTTTTTATTAGTAACAAGTAAATATTTTGTTTGGAGGTAAGAAACTTGCGATATTGAGGGGATAAATACCAACTAATCAAGAGACATGAGACAATCCACAAAGCAATTGATCATGATCAAATTTGTAAGCCCACTTGGATATTGAGCATTTACCCATAAGAATAGGATTATTTTCAATGAGTAGTTGTAGGTGCAACTTCGGAAAAGAGAATCTGATAAAGCTTTTCTTGCCTAGAGTCATTGAGTCATTATAAACCTTAATTCTATTAAGGATCTTCCGCGGTCTTATTTCTTTCACTCTTGCTCGAGCCGGATGATGATAAATTCTCATGTCCGGTTCCTTTGGGGGATGGATCCTAAAGAGTTCACCTATCCCAATAACAAAGAAACCAGACTTAAATGATCCTGTATTAAGAGCTAAATTAGCTAAAGGGATGGGACATAATTATTACGGGGAACCCGCATGGCCCAACGATCTTTTATATATTTTTCCAGTAGTAATTCTAGGTACTATTGCATGTAATGTAGGTTTAGCGGTTCTCGAGCCATCAATGATTGGTGAACCGGCAGATCCGTTTGCAACTCCTCTGGAAATATTACCCGAGTGGTACTTCTTTCCCGTGTTTCAAATACTCCGTACGGTACCCAATAAGTTATTGGGCGTTCTTTTAATGGTTTCTGTGCCAACAGGCTTATTGACAGTACCTTTTCTAGAGAATGTCAATAAATTCCAAAATCCATTTCGCCGCCCAGTAGCTACGACCGTTTTTTTAATCGGTACTGTAGTAGCTCTTTGGTTAGGTATTGGAGCAACATTACCCATTGATAAATCATTAACTTTAGGTCTTTTTTAGATATTTTTTGATTCATTCAACCGTGAAGTACCATAGGTATCTAGGAAATAGTTACTTCCAAGTGAATCTTCCCTAGATACCTAAAATCCATTTTATTATGATCCATTTCGCGAAAATATAGATTGTACCAAAGATGCTAAATTGTTTTCTTTTTATTCTAACTCGAAAAAGAAGAAGAAAAAAAATTGCAATGGATTTAAAACGAGAGTTTATTCTTAAGTAAATCAATTGGGAGATGCTTCTCTAGAGTGTCCCATATATGTTTTCTATCTTCCATACGAAAACTGTCAATTCTCAGAAGATCTTCTTCAGTCTTACTCAAAAGGTCCAATAGTGTATGTATATTGGCCCTTTTTAGACAATTATACGTTCTAGAAGTCAATTCTAATTGATCAATAAAAATACAATTCAATGGAATTCCTTTTTTGTTTTTCTTTAGATTAGTTAATCTTTTTTGAAAAGTAAAAAGGGGTGGAGTAAACCTGTTTTTATTTTCTTCGAAACTAGCGCCCTCTTCCTCCGCGTGTAGAAAAGGAAGAAATAAATCAATCAAATTACGAGAAGCCTCATAAAGTGCTTCCTTAGGGGTTAAACTTCCATTAGTCCATATTTCTAGAAAAAGTATCTCGTGTTTTTCATTTCCATTCCCACAAGAAAAAATACTATAATTCACATTTCGAACAGGCATGGATACAGCATCTATAGGATAACTTCCATCTTGATAGTTCTTTCTGAGTTCTGTCTGATATCCACGATCTCTCTTGATCTGTAAATCAATACAGAAATCAATGGGCTCTGTCAAGTTAGCTATAGGTTGTGCCGTATCAACGATTTCTACGGAAGGCGGTAAGATGATATCTTGAGCAGTTATGTATCTAGGACCTTTGACGCAAATGGATGCGTCTCTAACTCCATAGAGATTACTTCTCAATACAATTTCTTTCAAATTTAGTAAAATTTCTTGTACGGATTCTTCAATACCTGCTATTGTAGAATACTCGTGCGGCACGCTCCCAAATTTTGCACGTGTGATACATGTTCCTTCTATTTCTCCAAGTAAAGCTCTTCGCAAGGCAATACCGACGGTGTCCGCTTGACCTTTTCTAAGCGGGGACAGAATGAAACGACCATAATAAAGGCGCTTACTATCTACTCTTGATTCAACACACTTCCACTGTAGTGTTTGAGTGGATCCTGCTACCTCCTCTCGAACCATAATAGACTAGTATTATTATTTTATCATTGAATCGTTTATTTCTCTTGAAATGAAAGTTGAAAGCGGGTTAATTCTTTTACAGACGTCTTTTTTTAGGCGGTCGACATCCATTATGCGGCATAGGTGTTACATCGCGTATACAACTTAATCGCACACCACTTTTAGCAATGGCTCGTAATGCGGCATCTCTTCCACTACCAGCGCCCTTTACCATAACTTCTGCTCGTTGCAAACCTACTGTACGAATAGCATCTACTGCTGTTCTTTGACCAGCATAGGGTGATGCTTTTCTTGAGCTTTTGAATCCACAAGTACCGGCCGAGGACCAAAAAACCACCCGACCTTGTGGGTCTGTAACAGTTATAATGGTATTGTTGAAACTAGCTTGAACATGAATAACCCCTTTTGTTATTCTACGTGCACTCTTCCGTAAACTAAAACGTGCATTCCTACGTAAACCAATACGCACTTTCTTACGTGAACCAATTTTTGGTATAGCTTTTGCCATATTTTATTATCTCATAAATATGAGTTAGAAATAAAAAAAAGAAAAAAAGATACAAAGATATCCGTTTCAGGGTAAAATAAACCCTTTACTTTAATTATTTTAAATGAAATTATTTTATTTGGAATTGGAACATTTCCGCGGGTACTTTTTTTTACTTTTTAGAAAGTAAAGTTCTTTTTCGAAAGATTACCCCTGTCTTTGTTTATGCTTCGGATTAGAGCAAATGACTCTAATTCGTCCACGCCTACGAATCAGTCGACATTTTGTACAAATTTTACGAACGGAAGCTCTTATTTTCATATTTCCGTATCCTTTTTTAAACTATGAATCTAATCTTTTGGAAAAAATAAGTCTCTTCGCTTGAATTTTAGAACTTAGAATTTATTACCCTAGAAAAAAAAAGAAAAACCTAATCCTTTGAATCTTTGGTATCCTTCAAATCTTCGCTATCCTTCAAATCTTCGCTATCCTTCGAGTCTTCGATACGCTTCGAATCCTTATGGGGAAGTCTATAAATTATACGTCCCTTGCTTGAATCATAACGACTTACTTCAATTTTGACCCTATCCCCCATCAGTATTCGTATAGAACTAGACCGTATCTTTCCTGAAATATAGCCTAGGATGATGGTGTCATTCTCTAGCCGAACGCGGAACATTCCATTGGGTAGGGCTTCCGTAACTAAACCTTCGAAAGTTACTTTTGCTTCTCTCGGGTTTTTTTTTTCTCTCCTATTTTTTTTTTCTGTCATATTTTTTTTCTCCTATTTTTCTATTTTTATTTTAAAAATAGGAAGGGCGAGATAGAATTCGAGCACTATAGGCGGGGCGATTACCATATATAACATAAGACTTCTCCCCCAATTCTGTTTAGTCGAGCTTCTCGATCTGTCATTATTCCTCGAGAAGTAGAAAGAATAGCAATTCCCATTCCACCCAAAACTTTAGGAATTCCTTGATAGTTGGTATAAATTCGTAAGCCGGGTCGGCTGATACGCTTTAAAAAGGTTCTTGTTCTATATATTCCTTTTATAGTCTTTCTCTTTTGATGTCGCAAAGTTGAAACCAAGAAATATCTGTTACGTTCCTGATGTTTCCGAACACTTTCAATAAAACCCTCTCGTAGAAGTATTTTAACAATGTTTTCGGTAATATTTGTAGATACTACTCGAACTGTTCCTTTTTTATTCATGTCCGCATTTCTTATAGAGGTTAGTAAATCAGCAATAGTGTCCTTGCCCATAAGACTCTAATTCTAGGTTCCTCCTAATTTTTCTATAATCAACATGTTTTCTTTTTTTTTTTTTCATTTTGGATTTTAAAACATATACGTAAAACACAATCTACTAAATTAATTCTTTGGTCTCAATTTCGCCTACTAGTATTTATAATACTTCAGGAGCTAATGAAACTATTTTGGTAAAATTCAATTCTCTCAATTCCTCGGCAATCGCGCCAAAAACTCGAGTTCCTTTTGGATTGCCTTTTTGATCAATTATAACCGCAGCATTGTCATCATAGCGGATTATTATACCGTCTTCGCATTTGAACTCTTTACATGTACGTACAATTACAGCTCGAATTACTTCGGATCTTTCTAGAGGCATTTGGGGCAATGCGTCTTTGATTACAGCAACAATAACATCACCAATACGAGCATATCGCTGATTACCAGCAGCTCCTATGACTCGAATACACATCAATTTTCGAGCTCCACTATTATCTGCTACATTTAAAAGGGTCTGAGGTTGAATCATATTATTTTGATTTCAATTTGTTATTTCAATGCAAAAGGATGAAAGAAATATTGTCTTTCCAGAAAGAAAAACCGAGCATTTTTTTTTATCTTCCATACCCCTTTTAGGGTTCTATATCTCTAATCGAATAAATTGACTTCGTATGGGCATTTTACTGGCAGCTATGGAGATAGCTGCTCTAGCTACAGTTTCAGATACTCCCCCCATTTCATAAAGTATACGACCAGGTTTAACAACGGATACCCAATATTCGGGGGACCCCTTTCCCGAGCCCATACGTGTTTCCGTGGGTCTTAGTGTAACCGGTTTGTCGGGAAATATACGTACCCATATTTTTCCACCACGACGTGCATATCGTGTTATTGCTCTTCGTCCTGCTTCTATCTGTCTCGCCGTGATCCAAGCGGGTTCAAGTGCTTGAAGAGCATATCTACCAAAACAAATACGATTGCCTCGGCAGGATTTTCCTTTCATTCTTCCTCTATGTTGTTTGCGAAATCTGGTTCTTTTGGGGTTATAGTCGATGGTTCTCTTTCTTAGTTCCATCTCTACTGCAAAACTGGACATGAGAGTTTCTTCTCATCCAGCTCCTCGCGAATGGAATCAGAAAGCATGTAAATTTCTCTAATTCATAATATTCCAAAATATTACGGTACGGATAGATACACATTAATAGATAATAGAAAAAGTTCGGTTTTTTTTATATTGAATTTGTTAAAACAGAAAAATATAATATATAGTCAAAAA
>NW_028260150.1:0-27276 GCF_056163025.1 Triticum urartu | reverse complement strand
GGAAAAAAGTCTTTTTCAAGGATTCTATAGAGATTTCATATATGAAACCGGGATAGTTACCTCTCAGAAAATTTGAACGAAGGCTCTATATCTATCTATGCTTCATTCTTCTGAAGGTGGGAAAAAAGATCAAACTGATTATTGATAAAAATTAGGGTTTGAAACTTAGGTAATTAATTTCTTCTGCTTAACCCAAGAACAAATTGGATCGATTTTGATAAATCGAATTCAGTTAAGATAGGGGAAATTCAGATAGCAATTTCTGAGCCGTATGAGGTAGGAAACTCTCAAGTACGGTTCTAAGGGAAGGAACTTCCTATTCCGACCGAGGAGAACAGGCCATTCTACAGGGTGATTCGGAAATTGCGGAAGCTTGGTTTGATCAAGCTGCTGAATATTGGAAACAAGCTATAGCGCTTACTCCGGGAAATTATATTGAAGCACAGAACTGGTTGAAGATTACGAAGCGCTTTGAATTTGAATAAGACCATGCTCCTTCTTTTTCATAAAATGGGTGGTTTGGTTGTTGATCCATTAATCAAATAAATTAGGTCGTAAGATCGAATCAAGAATTTCATTATATCCATTTCTTATACCTTCTATTTTATATGATATTTCATAAGAATAAACCATAGGGATAGGGTCTAGAATAGAAGTAATAAAGTGAATAAAAAGAGGGGGCAATCTAAATATTGCTAATATATTAGGACCATCTTATTAATAATTCTAATGAGTTATCTTGGAATTTAGAATCAAATAAAAAACCCTATATTATGCTCAAGGAAAGTAGATATAGATAGGAGCTTATGCCCTCAAAAAAAATACACTAGTTTCTTAAATTAAAAATAAAAAAGATTTTTTTCTTACGTCGAGAAATATTTGTTTTTCAAGATAAACAATGTCCGTTAGGCACCTAATCTTTATGTCATAATAGACCCGAACACTTGCCTCGGATTGACTTCAATATATAATTGCTCCAGTGAATAACTAAAAAAAAAATAGAAGGATGGTAGATAGTAAAGAAAAGAACTAATCACAATATCTATCTTTCAAAATCTATCTTTCAAAATCTATCTTTCAAAATATATATCTTTCAAAGATTCACTAAAAAGACAGTTGGCGGGTCTCTTTGTATGTCTTGTCCGGAAAGAGGAGGACTTAATGATTATTCGTTCGCCGGAACCAGAAGTAAAAATTGTTGTGGATAGGGATCCTGTAAAAACATCTTTTGAGGAATGGGCCAGACCCGGCCATTTCTCAAGAACACTAGCTAAGGGCCCTGATACTACCACTTGGATCTGGAACCTACATGCTGATGCTCACGATTTCGATAGTCATACTGGTGATTTGGAGGAGATTTCTCGAAAAGTCTTTAGTGCTCATTTCGGGCAACTTTCCATTATCTTTCTTTGGTTGAGTGGCATGTACTTTCATGGCGCCCGTTTTTCCAATTATGAAGCATGGCTAAGTGATCCTACTCACATTGGACCCAGTGCTCAGGTAGTTTGGCCTATAGTAGGGCAAGAAATATTGAATGGTGATGTAGGCGGGGGTTTCCGAGGAATCCAAATAACCTCTGGTTTTTTTCAGCTTTGGCGAGCATCTGGAATAACTAGTGAATTACAACTCTATTGTACTGCAATTGGTGCATTGATTTTTGCAGCGTTAATGCTTTTTGCTGGTTGGTTCCATTATCACAAAGCCGCTCCCAAATTGGCCTGGTTCCAAGATGTAGAATCCATGTTGAATCACCACTTAGCGGGATTATTAGGACTTGGGTCTCTTTCTTGGGCGGGGCACCAAATTCATGTATCTTTACCAATTAACCAATTTCTTGACGCTGGGGTGGATCCTAAAGAGATACCACTTCCTCATGAATTTATCTTGAATCGGGACCTTTTGGCTCAACTTTATCCTAGTTTTGCCGAAGGAGCAACCCCTTTTTTCACTTTAAATTGGTCCAAATACGCAGAATTTCTGACTTTTCGCGGAGGACTAGATCCAGTAACCGGTGGTCTCTGGCTGACCGATATTGCGCACCATCATTTAGCTATTGCTATTCTTTTCCTAATCGCAGGTCATATGTATAGGACCAATTGGGGTATTGGCCATGGACTTAAAGATATTTTGGAGGCTCACAAGGGCCCATTTACAGGACAAGGCCATAAGGGTCTTTATGAAATCTTAACAACGTCATGGCATGCTCAATTATCTCTTAACCTAGCTATGCTAGGCTCTACAACCATTGTTGTAGCTCATCATATGTATTCTATGCCTCCCTATCCATACCTAGCTACTGACTATGGTACACAACTTTCCTTGTTCACACACCACATGTGGATTGGCGGATTTCTAATAGTCGGTGCTGCTGCACATGCAGCAATTTTTATGGTAAGAGACTATGATCCAACTACTCGATACAACGATCTATTAGATCGCGTCCTTAGACACCGCGATGCAATCATATCCCACCTTAACTGGGTATGTATATTTCTAGGTTTTCACAGTTTTGGCTTGTACATTCATAATGATACCATGAGTGCTTTAGGCCGTCCACAAGATATGTTTTCGGATACTGCCATACAATTACAACCTATCTTTGCTCAATGGGTACAAAATATCCATGCTACTGCGCCTGGCGTAACAGCTCCTGGTGCAACAACAAGTACTAGCTTAACGTGGGGAGGCGGCGAGTTAGTAGCAGTAGGTGGCAAAGTGGCTTTGTTACCTATTCCATTAGGAACCGCAGATTTTTTAGTCCATCACATTCATGCATTTACCATACATGTGACTGTATTAATACTTTTGAAAGGTGTTTTATTTGCTCGGAGTTCCCGTTTGATACCCGATAAAGCAAATCTAGGTTTTCGCTTTCCTTGCGATGGGCCTGGCCGAGGGGGAACATGTCAAGTATCCGCCTGGGATCATGTTTTCTTAGGTTTATTCTGGATGTACAATGCAATTTCGGTAGTCATTTTCCATTTCAGTTGGAAAATGCAGTCGGATGTTTGGGGTACTATAAGTGATCAAGGGGTGGTAACTCATATTACAGGGGGAAACTTTGCACAGAGTTCCATTACGATTAATGGGTGGCTTCGAGATTTCTTGTGGGCACAGGCATCGCAAGTCATTCAGTCTTATGGTTCTTCATTATCTGCATATGGTCTTTTTTTCTTAGGTGCTCATTTTGTCTGGGCCTTCAGTTTAATGTTTTTATTCAGCGGCCGTGGTTATTGGCAAGAACTCATTGAATCTATCGTTTGGGCTCATAACAAATTAAAAGTTGCTCCTGCTACTCAGCCTAGAGCCTTGAGCATTATACAAGGACGCGCTGTAGGAGTAACCCATTACCTTCTGGGTGGAATTGCCACGACATGGGCATTCTTCTTAGCGAGAATTATTGCAGTAGGATAGTGGCTAGGAGGATTTGAAAGGCATTATGGAATTAAGATTTCCCAGGTTTAGCCAAGGCTTAGCTCAGGACCCCACTACTCGTCGTATTTGGTTTGGTATTGCTACCGCACATGATTTCGAAAGTCATGATGATATTACTGAAGAACGTCTTTATCAGAACATTTTTGCTTCTCACTTTGGGCAATTAGCAATAATCTTTCTATGGACGTCCGGAAATCTGTTTCATGTAGCTTGGCAAGGAAATTTTGAATCATGGATACAGGATCCTTTACACGTAAGACCTATTGCTCATGCGATTTGGGATCCTCATTTTGGTCAACCCGCTGTGGAAGCCTTTACTCGAGGAGGTGCTGCTGGTCCAGTGAATATTGCTTATTCTGGAGTTTATCAGTGGTGGTATACAATAGGATTACGCACCAATGAGGATCTTTATACTGGAGCTCTTTTTCTATTATTTCTTTCTACGCTGTCCTTAATAGCGGGTTGGTTACATCTACAACCCAAATGGAAACCAAGCCTTTCGTGGTTCAAAAACGCGGAATCTCGTCTCAATCATCATTTGTCAGGACTTTTCGGGGTAAGTTCTTTGGCTTGGACAGGACATTTAGTTCATGTTGCTATTCCCGCATCCAGGGGGGAGTACGTTCGATGGAATAATTTCTTAGATGTATTACCCTATCCCCAGGGGTTGGGACCCCTTTTGACGGGTCAATGGAATCTTTATGCCCAAAACCCTGATTCGAGTAATCATTTATTTGGTACCGCTCAAGGAGCGGGAACTGCCATTCTAACTCTTCTTGGGGGATTCCATCCACAAACACAAAGTTTGTGGCTGACCGATATGGCTCACCATCATTTAGCTATTGCATTTATTTTTCTCATTGCCGGTCACATGTATCGAACTAACTTCGGAATTGGGCACAGTATTAAAGATCTTTTAGAAGCGCATACTCCTCCGGGGGGTCGATTAGGGCGTGGGCATAAGGGCCTTTATGACACAATCAACAATTCGATTCATTTTCAGTTAGGTCTTGCTCTAGCTTCTTTAGGGGTTATTACTTCCTTAGTAGCTCAACATATGTACTCTTTACCTCCTTATGCATTCATAGCACAAGACTTTACTACTCAAGCTGCTTTATATACTCATCACCAATATATTGCAGGGTTCATCATGACAGGGGCTTTTGCTCATGGAGCTATTTTTTTCATTAGGGATTACAATCCGGAACAGAATGAGGATAATGTATTGGCAAGAATGTTAGACCATAAAGAAGCTATCATATCTCATTTAAGTTGGGCTAGCCTCTTTCTAGGATTCCATACCTTGGGCCTTTATGTTCATAACGACGTCATGCTTGCTTTTGGTACTCCAGAAAAGCAAATCTTGATCGAACCTATATTTGCCCAATGGATACAATCTGCTCATGGCAAGACGACATATGGGTTCGATATACTCTTATCTTCAACGAATGGCCCCGCTTTCAATGCGGGTCGAAGCCTATGGTTGCCCGGATGGTTGAATGCTGTTAATGAGAATAGTAATTCGCTTTTCTTAACAATAGGACCTGGGGATTTCTTGGTTCATCATGCTATTGCTCTAGGTTTGCATACAACTACATTGATTTTAGTAAAGGGCGCTTTAGATGCACGCGGTTCCAAATTAATGCCAGATAAAAAGGATTTTGGATATAGTTTTCCTTGTGACGGCCCAGGGCGCGGCGGTACTTGTGATATTTCTGCTTGGGACGCATTTTATTTGGCAGTTTTCTGGATGTTAAATACCATTGGGTGGGTTACTTTTTATTGGCATTGGAAACATATCACATTATGGCAGGGCAACGTTTCACAATTTAATGAATCCTCCACTTATTTGATGGGATGGTTAAGAGATTACCTATGGTTAAACTCTTCACAACTTATCAATGGATATAATCCTTTTGGGATGAATAGTTTATCGGTATGGGCGTGGATGTTCTTATTTGGACATCTTGTTTGGGCTACTGGATTTATGTTCTTAATTTCCTGGCGGGGGTATTGGCAGGAATTAATTGAGACTTTAGCATGGGCTCATGAACGCACACCTTTAGCTAATTTAATTCGCTGGAGAGATAAGCCCGTGGCTCTTTCCATTGTGCAAGCAAGATTGGTTGGATTAGCTCACTTTTCCGTGGGTTATATATTCACTTATGCAGCTTTCTTGATTGCCTCAACATCAGGCAAGTTTGGTTAATTTAGTTTGTTTTTTTGTACTGTATCAGCACCTAGTTCATTACTCTTGATAGAGAGGGAGGATCTGCCTTTTTAGATTTCTTTTTCTATTTATTTTTCCATCTAGGATTAGAACCGTATACTTGGTAATAATAGCAACGACACATTATGGCAAAAAAAAGTTTGATTCAGAGGGAGAAGAAGCGGCAGAAATTAGAACAGAAATATCATTTGATTCGTCAATCTTTAAAAAAAAAGATAAGAAGCAAAGTTTCTCCCTTGAGTTTGAGTGAAAAAACGAAAATGCGAGAAAAATTGCAATCCCTACCGCGTAATAGTGCACCTACACGCCTTCATCGACGTTGTTTTTTGACCGGAAGACCTAGAGCTAACTATCGACATTTTGGGCTATCCGGACACGTACTTCGAGAAATGGTTTATGAATGTTTGTTACCGGGTGCAACAAGATCCAGTTGGTAAGGATAAAATACCCTTTCGTATTTGTATGGATTTCTGGAATTGATAATCATAGAGGAGCCCTCTTTACCATTCTGTATAAATGGACTATTCTATTTGTATAGATATTGGTAGAGGGGCGTATCCAACCCTCTTTTATCCACTAGTTACCCCTCTTTAGTTTAAGAGTATAGAGCAGTTTGGTAGCTCATAAGGCTCATAACCTTGGGGTTGCGGGTTCGATTCCCACTACCGCCTCCATACTCCTTCTTTATGATATATGCATGATATAATATATACATCATGCATTTGTATCTGGATTTTTTGATTTCCTAAAAGAGTTTTGGTCTAACAGTTTTTTCTCGGAAGAAGCAAAAAAATAAAAGAAAGAATAAAATATGAAAGAAAAGCGTCCATTGTCTAATGGATAGGACAGAGGTCTTCTAAACCTTTGGTATAGGTTCAAATCCTATTGGACGCAATCTTATTTCTATCTATTCTTTAAATAACTATACTAAACTAAAAACAAAGAAAACTTTTTTGCATGATTCAAATGAAAAAGCTTTCTCAACGATTCCTATTCTACTAACAAGAGTAGACATGCAAAATTTATTTGTTACTGAAGAGAAAACCGTTCCAGCTGTTCCTGAATAGCTTCCTTCAAAAGGATTTCCGCTTGCTCGGTGAATGTCTTGCTAGAAGATATAATTTCTTGGAATTGAGGTTTAGTATCTTTTAGATGTTTACGTAACTCATCCAGAAATTTATTTACCTGTTCAATTTCTAACGAATCAAGATATCCTCTTGTTCCGGTATAAATAGTAGCTATCTGCTCTTCCACTGGGAGAGGATTTGCCTGGGATTGTTTAAGCAATTCCCTTAATCGTCGACCCCTTGCCAATTGATTCTGACTTGTTTTATCGAGAGCAGAGGCGAATTGTGCAAAGGCTTGTAACTCTGCGAATTGCGCTAGTTCCAATTTTGATTTGCCAGCTACTTGTTTCATGGCTTTAATTTGAGCCGCGGATCCTACTCTGGAAACAGAAATACCCACATTAATAGCGGGTCGAATTCCGGCATTGAATAGATCCGCAGATAAGAATATTTGTCCATCTGTAATGGAGATTACATTAGTAGGAATATAGGCGGAAACGTCTCCAGATTGAGTCTCAACTATTGGTAAAGCGGTCATACTTCCTTCGCCTAAAAGAGAATTTAATTTAGCGGCTCTTTCTAAAAGGCGTGAATGCAAATAAAAAACATCCCCTGGATAAGCCTCACGTCCGGGAGGTCTTCTTAATAGAAGGGACATTTGGCGATAAGCTTGTGCCTGTTTGGAGAGATCATCATAAATTATTAAAGTATGCCGTTCGCGGTACATAAAATACTCAGCCAGGGCTGCTCCCGTATAAGGAGCGAGGTATTGTAATGTAGCAGGTGAATCCGCCATTTCAGCTACTACAATAGTGTATTCCATGGCCCCCTCCTCATGGAAAGTAGTTACTACTTGAGCTACGGAGGATGCTCTTTGACCGATAGCTACATAAACACATATTACACCTTGCCCTTTTTGATTGAGAATTGTATCTGTGGCTACTGCTGTTTTGCCAGTCTGTCTGTCCCCAATAATTAACTCTCGCTGACCGCGCCCTATAGGGATCATCGAATCGATAGCAATAAGCCCTGTTTGAAGAGGTTCGTATACGGAACGCCTGGAAATTATACTTGGAGCAGGAGATTCAATTAAGCGAGATTCGGAAGCTATAATTTCGCCTTTCCCATCAATAGGTTTAGCCAGAGCATTTACAACACGACCCAAGTAAGCCTCACTCACGGGTATCTGAGCAATTCTTCCTGTTGCTTTTACAAAACTTCCCTCTTGTATCATCAACCCATCGCCCATTAATACAATCCCAACATTTTTGGATTCCAAATTCAGAGCAATACCCCTAGTACCTTCTGCAAATTCGACTAATTCACCTGACATTATTTCACCAAGACCTATAATACGAGCAATCCCATCCCCCACTTGAACTACGCGACCTATATTCTCAATCCCTACTTTCCTATTATATTGTTCAATACGTTCGCGGAGAATTTTATGAATTTCGTCGACTCGAAGGGTTGCCATTAGTGTTTCTTGACTCTTTTTTCGGAAGCAAGGGGAAAAATAATGCCTAAATTCTAAACGAAAGTAGAAGTTCAAGGCCTAATTAATTTAATTATTTCTTCCATTCCAGGGACCCGAGAATGCCAATATTAGCACGAATCGTACGGAAATGTAACTCGGTATTCAAACAACTATTCAGAGTTCCTAGAGCTCCTTGTACGGCCTGTTGGAAAACCCGCTGTCGGACCTGATTCATTGCCCTTTGTTTTTCAAAATAAAGGGTTTCGTTTTTAGACTTTTCCAATTGTTCCAAACTAATAGAAGTAGCATTAATCAAATTTGCTTTTTCTCGTTCTATCTCAGAGTATCCATTCATTCGATACTCATCCGCTTCTAGTTCGACTTTCTGTAATCGAATCCGAGCTTTTTCGAGTTGCTCAATGGTCCCTCTACGCAATTCTTCTGAATTTCGAATAGTACTCAAGATCCTCTGTTTTCGATTATCTAATAAATCTTTTAATGAAAGTAGATTATTTTGTAAGTTTACAACTTTTATGATCTCTTCCCGAACCAAACATGAATCTTTCGATTCATTTGGCTCTCACGCTCCTTTTTTTTTTTCTATAGCTATTTCCATATCTTTTTTTTAAGTAATGAGCCTATCCTCTATCTTCTTTTTTATGTTTATATTTCAATATACCGAAACCTATATAAGACTAGATAAATATTAAGAGGACTCTTCCGCCTAGATAAAAATATATCATGGTCAGCAAAGTTGTTTCTTTATTTTTATTTGCCCTCTAGTTAATAATTTCAATTTCATTAAGAAAAACTAACTAAATAAATGGAAAATGAAAATTAATAGAATTCTTTTTTATTTTTTTTTTCTTCAAATCCAAAAAATTTCTCTTTTTTATACATAGGTCGTCGATTCGGCATTGGTTAAAAAAGGGCAGGGTGCCCCCTTTTTTTTCTAGTAAATAGTTCAAACCATTTTATCGATATGAGTGTTCTATATCAGATAAATTTTACATTAGCTATTTCCCGTTTAAATTGGTACTAATACTAATATAGTTGTAGAAAGAGTACCTCTTTTTGCCTGGACTTCAAGCAGTTTAGCTTTAACCGTGTTAATGGTCTCACATTCTTGGTTTATAGAGAATCAAAGTTGATTTACCAATGAGTCGCGAAATGCTATGGTTCTTCCATATGATTTCTGAATTTATTCAGAAGTAATTCGTCGAGATCGTGCACCCTTTTCTTATTTATCCGAAAAATACTAAAAAATATTATAAAGTGCAGCCGGATAGATCCAATCTATTCTTGAAATAGACAACTCGCACACACTCCCTTTCCAAAAAAAATCAAAACACCAACCACTACAGTTAGATTTATTAGATTTGTTGCTAAAATATCGGTATTAAGCCCGAAACTGCCAGCGGATGGCCAGTGAGCTAAAAAAACGAAAGAATGGGTTACATTTTTCATATGCTCTCCTCTTATAGATAGGACGAACAAAGAACAAAGTTTTTCGATCACTTACTTCGCTCGCCCTTTTTTGATCGGTTTTTTTAATGCAAATAGATTCAATCTAGTAATTTCTTTTAGATTAAGTCTTACGTCTTGTTTGACCGGTGAAAGACTTCCTTTGTTGAAATGTTCTGTTCCCAAAATTCCTAAAATAAAAGGAAAAAACTTTCCACTTTCCTAAACTAAGGACGGGAAATAAGAAGGTGAGCATATCTTCTAAATTAATAATACTCAACTCAGCCCTTCCTAGAATGGGGTATTATCTGTCCCGATAAATAGATAATTCCAGGAGTAATAAATAGGAGTAAATTAAATAAAGTATTGATATAATTGGAATTGTGGAAGCAAATACCAATTTACTAAAAAAAGAAAAAAGTATCTAATCGAAATCGAAAGAATTTTTTTTTTAAGATTAAACAAAAGGGTTCGCAAATAAAAGCGCTAGTGCCACAACTAGTCCATAAATTGTTAAAGCTTCCATAAAAGCTAGACTAAGCAATAAAGTACCTCGTATTTTACCTTCTGCTTCTGGCTGTCTCGCAATACCTTCTACAGCTTGTCCTGCAGCAGTACCTTGACCAACTCCAGGTCCAATAGAAGCAAGCCCTACGGCCAATCCAGCAGCAATAACAGAAGCAGCAGCAATTAGTGGATTCATGGTGAGTAGTTCCTCGTGTCAAAAAAAAGAAATGGTTAAGGATACAATCAACCAATAAATTCTTACTTCTAAGCTCTATTGGGGAGAAGTAAAGTAACTAAAAAGTACAAATTGAAATCAAATTGAAATGATAATGTGAATTGTCCGAACTACATAGAAGGGAATTCCATATCCATATATCGGATTAGATAATGAATCTAACCTAGGAATATATAATATAATATCCTATATATATACATTTGTTTCTTCTATTTTGTTTGCATATTTTCTCATTTTCTATTGAATCGGATTCTAAAATCATTGCTTAAAGTGGAAACCTGCATAAAAGAGGACTCCACTTATAGACATTAAGGATATTATAGTATAGATCTAGCCTGACTCCACCCTCCTTAATGCATATATACTTTGAAAATTCCATAATATAGTCTATTCTATTCTCTCTCCTACAACTCTAGGCTATATATTCATACGCATTTCTAACTATTTTTTTGCAACCAAGCAGATTATCTGGAACCATGCATGAATTGAGCTAAGCTGCAAAAAAAAAAAATACTATTTCCAAAAAGAGTCAATTCAATGATGACCCTCCATGGATTCACCTATATAGGCTGCGGCTAATGTTGCAAAAATAAGAGCTTGAATACCGCTTGTAAATAATCCAAGAAACATGACCGGTATAGGGATTACTAAGGGGACTAAAGAAACAAGAACAACAACGACTAATTCATCCGCCAATATATTCCCGAAAAGTCGAAAGCTAAGCGATAATGGTTTTGTGAAATCTTCTAGGATGTTAATTGGTAAAAGGATTGGAGTTGGTTTAATATATTTCTCGAAATAGCTCAATCCTTTTTTGCTAAGACCAGCATAAAAATATGCCGCTGACGTGAGTAAAGCTAAAGCAACAGTAGTATTTATATCATTCGTGGGCGCTGCTAATTCCCCATGGGGTAACTCTATAATTTTCCAAGGTAAAAGAGCACCCGACCAATTCGAAACAAAAATAAAAAGGAACATAGTTCCAATAAAGGGAACCCAGGGACCATATTCTTCTCCAATCTGAGTTTTGCTCAAGTCTCGAATAAACTCAAGGACATATTCAAAAAAATTCTGACCGTCGGTCGGGATGGTTTGTGGATTCCGAACAGCTATGACAACTGAACCTAGCAAGATAGTAATTACGACCCAAGAAGTGATGAGTACTTGGGCATGAATTTGGAAACCTCCTATTTGCCAATAGAAGTGTTGGCCTACTTCTACACCCGATATATCGTATAACCCCTTGAGTGTTTTAATGGAACAAGGTATAATATTCATATTGTCCTCTGATAAAAATTGAACTTCAAAAAAGGAATTCTTTTGATTCAACCATCTCTTTCTCAACTCAGCAACTTGAAGTATTAATCTTATATTTAGGATACCAAGAAAGCACATCAGATCATAATATATATCAATACCCTCTAATATATATCAATATTCCCCTTCTTTTTTCTATGCAAAAAAAATTCTATGCAAAAAAAAAGATATAGTAAAGTAAGTGATTCCATAAATTTACGCAGTTGCCCAAGAATTCACTATATATTCTTAATCAACGATTTCTTATATAGAGAGAACGGCCCTCACAAATTGAAAATACTAATTTGTTAAGAATCAATCGAATTGAAGTCATAGTGTCATCGTTGGCTGGAATCGATATATTCGCGAGATCCGGGTCACAATTTGTATCGACTAAAGAAATAGTAGGAATCCCCAAAATGGCACATTCCCGAAGAGCTATATACTCTTTTTGCTGATCAAGGACGATCACAATGTCTGGCAATCTCGTCATATATTTGATCCCGCCGAGATACCTTTGCAAAGTAGATAATTTTCTCTTCAAGATTGCCACATCTCTTTTTGGGAGATGGTGGAATTTTCCCATTTTTTCTTCTGCTCTTAAGTCTCTAAATTGAGAAAGTCTAGTTTTCGTAATCGACCAATTCGTTAACATACCACTGAACCACTTTTTATTAACATAATGACAACGAGCCCTTATTGCAGCTGATGCTACTAAATCTGTTGCTCTTTTTTTGGTACCAACAATTAAGAAACTTTTTCCCTGACTTGCTGCATCAAAAACTAAATCACAAGCTTCTGATAAAAAACGAGCCGTTCTAGCGAGATTTATAATATGAGTACCTTTACGCTTTGCCGAAATGTAAGGGGCCATTTTAGGATTCCATTTCTTAATACCATGACCAAAATGAACTCCTGCTTCTATCATCTCTTTCAAATTAATGTTCCAATATCTTCTTGTCATTTTTTCCACACTTCCTTTTTTTTAATCCTACCATTCCATTACGGAATTTAGTTCTTTTTGAAGATTAAGAAAGATCCGAAATAGCTTGAAATAAATAATAATTGTTCCGAGAGAACCTTGTACTAAGATAAGAGTTGGCCATTGATACATGGTATAAACATAACCACCTTAATGAATTAACTGACTTGTTTTACTTATTAAAATAAAAATCTTAAAAATCTAAAATTTGACCTGTTAGTGTTCTAAGTTCAAAAGTCTAGTAAAGTAAAAAATATTTTTATGGGGGTTCTTATGTCTCATAAAAATTGTTTGTTACGTCAGAATCTGAAGAAACTAATTCTGTATGGAGAAACAAAAAATCTCTCATTTCCGACGCGAATAGATTTTTTTTTTTTATTTCGAAATAAAGGTTCTTGTCTTGTGGGGAACGATGCACAAATTTTTGGAATCCGGTACCAACAGGTATAATCCCCCCCAGAACTACGTTTTCTTTCAAGCCTTTCAACCAATCAATGCGACCTCGTAGGGCAGCTTTTGCTAAAACTCGAGCAGTTTCTTGAAAACTTGCTTCAGATATGAAACTTTGGGTATTCAGGGAAGCCCTTGTTATTCCCAATAAGATTGCCCGATAATAGATCGATTCATCCAAAGCTCGTCCTGCTCGTTCCGCTCGCAATAGTCCGATTAATTCCCCAGGCGAAAAAACATTAGACATTCCATCTTCGGAAACCCGCACTTTTGATGTTACTTGGCGTATAATAATCTCTATATGTCTATTATGGATCTGTACCCCTTGGGATCGATAAACCTTTTGGATTTTATTAACCAAAGAGATACGACTTTGGGCTATGGTTAGCTCAGCTCCAATCAAGAATCCCCAAGGGACCCCAAGAATTCTTGGTATACGCTCATTCCAATCCTCAATTCTCCTTTCGAGATTCGGGGATAATGAATCAATTGAACGCGCTTCAAAGATTTGTTCCACTTTTGGAAGACCTTGCGTTATGTCACTAGATCTCGATTTTTCATATATAAACGTAACTAACCTATCTCCCTTGTAAAGGATTTCTCCATAATGACCATTAACAGTTGCTCCTGTAGTGGCCAAATAAGGTTTAGCTGCTCTTATAACAAAGGAATTCATATTTACAATGAAAATTTGACCGGATTTTTTTATGTGCGATTTAAATAGACATACATTTTCACAAATAAATTGTCCAAGGTGAATTATTGCCAATGTCTCTTCCCAAGAATCATGATGGACAAAGTGACAATTCAAAAGGAATGGATCCAACATTATGTTACTATCGAAATTAGAAATCCTTTTATTTTCATCTATTAAAGAGTATTTAAGTTCTTGAAGTACTTGGAAGGTTTGTTTTAAATTGTCAACGAACAAATATTTTTTTAACAGGATTTTATTATGCGTTAGTAAATAGTAAGATGAAGAAAAATGCGATATACTAGCTACAATAGCGCCTAAGGGCCCAAAAATTTCTCGAATAGGAATTCTAGGATTCCATTCTTTTATCGCATTGGGATGTTTTGAATTCTTGAATAAACCAATTCGAGAACAGTTGGATGCCGACAAAATCATCAAAGAGTGGTATTCTTTATTTCGATTCAACAAAGTGCCAATAGCTTCTGGATGTTGGCTAAGTGATTCAATCTTCGCCTTGGAATAAAAAGAATTGATATTGGCGCGATCTAACCTATTATGGGGAATCGGTCCTGCACTTGTCCTACCATACCTTTTTCGTGTATACGAAATAGTGGACTTGACTAACTCAATTCTTAGGAAATCGCGAATAAGATCATTTGCTCTTACCTCAACAAGGGAAGCACCAGCCTTTTCTTTTTCTTCTTGTTCCCAATTCACTACTAAGCAAGTTCTAACAAATTGACTATTTGTGTGATAAATTCTTTGAGTTAACTTGCTATTTTCATGAGAAATAAAATTGACAAGTCGAATTTGGAGATTATTTTCTTCTTGCAAGAGATCCTGCGGGAAAAGTGTTGCTAAATTTCTTCCTTCGTCCATTTCATATGCCACTGTAGGGCGAACGGAAACAAAATACTTTTCCTTGCTCTTGAGAATTTTTTTCCGTTGAACATAGACCCAATTTTTCCTTTTTTTTGATTCCTTAGAATCTTTTTTTTGTCTTTCTGGCGGTATCAAACAGCCACCTAATATCTTATCCGCCTCTTCAGGAAAATGAATATCTCCGGAAAATATTTTGAGTTCCGTATGGCTTTTTTTTCTCTTCACTCGGACCAGTCCGCCTAGTCGACTTCTTGTATTTTTTGTGAGTTGTGTATTCACTCCAATAATACTATTGTCAAGTATCTTTAGGGATGAAGATCTCGGCAAGATATGAAGTTCTTGAAGAATGAAAAAAAACCGATCTACTTCTTTTTGGTATTTTAGACTAAATTCTTTTGTTCCTCGATGCTCAATCAAACCCTCTTTTTTTAAGATGGAATCTTCCTCTGGGCTCTCGTATTCGTCCTCTGAATCTTCTTCTGAGTCTTCCTCTAAAGTACCATATTTTTCCTCTGCGCTTTCCCCGGGGCTGCCATATTCGTCTTCTGAGTCTTCCTCTAGAGTTCCATATTCGTCCTCTTGGGTCCTATATTTGCTCTCTGGGCTCCCATATTCCTCTTCTGAGTCTTTCTCTAAAGTCCTATATTCGTTCTCTGGGTTCCCATATTCGTTTTCTGGGCTCCCATATTCGTCTTCTAGGGTTTCATATTCGTATTCGTCTTCTAGGATTCCATATTTAGATTCTTCTAGGGTTTCATATTCATATTCGTCCTCTCGGGTCCTGTATTCGTCTTCTAGGGTCTCATATTCCTCTTCTGAGTCTTCCGCTCGAGTCCTATATTCTTCTTCTAGGGTCCTATATCTAAATTTAACAATTCCTGAACCCTTTTTATCTTTTCTGTATCGGGGATCGTCAAAATAAGCAAAAATAGTATTTCTACGTAAAACACCCATAAGGGGGATTTCAATCGAAATCCCAAAACAGGATATTAGTTCTTTCTCTTGTTCTTGATGATATTGTAATGGAATGACGAACCTATTTCTTCGCTTTTTCGCCAACAAATCTGAATTATCTTGAAAAATAGAAGGATAGATAAAATTCCAATGGCCATTGGACATGATTCGATCCGACGTTGAATAATCAAGAATTTCCCTATCTTTTTTACCATAAGTATTCATTTGATCTTGATCCTTGTGGAGTGAAAAAGACGCTATACTGGATCTGCACATACTTACTGACAATATCCATAAATGGCTTGTTTTTGGTAATCGGCGAAGATTACCATATTGATATTCGGGCGCATGGTAAACATCAGTACTCCAGTGCATTTCGCCGTCTGATTCAGAATAAATATGCTTTTGTACCCTTTCTTTAAAATGTAAAGTGGACGTTCCGGCACGAATCTCCGCAATTACTTGTTCGGATTTTACATATTGATCATTTTGCACTAGAATCAAGCTTTTTGAGGGAATATTCACACTATATAGAATATCTTGACTCTGAATAGTTACATGCAAGTCTATATAACATAGAAAAGCAGGCTGCCCATGACGGGTACGTGTGGGGTGAACCAAATTCTCATTGAATTTTATTTTTCCATTCGAAGGGGATCGTACAAGGTCGGCAGTACCCCCTGTGAATACTCCGCCAGTATGAAAAGTTCTTAATGTTAGTTGAGTCCCTGGCTCCCCAATTGATTGACCTGCAATAATACCTACGGCTTCTCCCAATTCGACCAGATCACTATGAGTAGGACTCCGGCCATAGCATAATTGACAGATCCAAGAAGTGCTTCGGCAAGTAAAGGGGGTTCTAATATATATTGGTTGTGCTCGAAATGGTTGTGCTCGAAAGGCAGTTATGAATCGATTGACTAATCCAATTCCAATATCTTGATTTCGCGCGGCAATGCATCGTGAACCGATATATATATCGTCTGCTAATACACGACCAATTAGTGTTTGGACAAAAAGTTTTTCCGTCATCCCATTTTGAGGACTTACAGAAATACCTCGGATAGTACCACAATCTCTTCTACGCACAATAATATGTTGAACTACTTCAACAAGTCTACGTGTAAGATATCCAGCATCTGCTGTTCGCACAGCAGTATCTACAACCCCTTTGCGGGCTCCATAGCAGGAAATTATATATTCTGTCAAAGAAAGTCCCTCGCGTAAATTGCTTTGAATAGGTAAATCAATCATTTGTCCTTGAGGGTCCGACATTAATCCTCTCATACCTACTAATTGGTGTACTTGAGATGCATTTCCTCTGGCTCCTGAAAAAGACATTAGATAGACTGGATTAGAAGGATCCGTTATCCGAAAATTTGAATTCATTTCTTGTTTCAAATATTCACTTGTCGCATACCATATCTCAACAGATTGGCGTAATTTTTCTACCGCGTGTACAGCCCCATAATAATAGTGTTTCTCCAAAAGAAAACTCTGTTGTTCCGCGTCTTGGACTAACCATCCCTTAGAGGGTATTGTTAAAAGATCCTCGATTCCTAACGAAATCGATGTAGTAGTGGCTTGATGGAAGCCCAGAGTCTTTAGTTGATCCAGTATATGGGATGTATATCCCATTCCAAAATGATCTATTAATCTGCTAATAAGTCGTTTCATACCAGTTCCGTCTATCTCTTTATTATGAAAGACCAGATTGGCCCGTTCCGCCATACATAAGTACCCCCTTTTCGGCTGAGTAGGATTCGACAATTGCTGAGTAGGATTCGACAATGGGCCTGAGTCAGTGATTCGAAAATTTAATTAACTTAATTGCCTCAATCTCAATCTGGATTCGCGTGGCAAATAATGATGATACTAGGGAAATCGGAATGCCCCCCGAAAGGGGAGGGGCATCGCCGAATCTAACTTTCTTGTTTAGGTAGTGTATGAATAGGCCTGACTAAATCCTTGTATGGCTTCCTCTATTTCTCTATAAAAAGAAATATGACCAAGAGTGGTTCGAATGTATATCGAACGAATTTCTTTTTTTCTATTTCCCATTATTAGATAGTGGGCATAAATCTCATGATAAGTCCCCAAAGATTCATATTGAACTTCAATCGGAACTTCTCTTGACCCAATGACGCGTTGATCCAGGTTCCATCGTAGCCACAAGGGACTATCTAAACTGATTAGTTTTTGTCTATAAGCTCCCATGTGCATCATAAGAACTAGAAAAATGGGGTTCTTTATCTTTCCTATATTTAAAATTATTATTATTATTGTAATTTACTTTTAGATTTGGGTAGTTTCTGCAACTATTATATCTATTTGCACAAATACCTCGACGCTTTCCAATCGTTAATACATAAAGCCCGATAAGCATGTCTTGGGTTGGTACGCAAATAGGATCCCCAATAGCGGGAGATAAGAGATTCATATGAGAAAACATAAGTAAACGGGCTTCTGCCTGAGCTTCCAAGGATAAAGGTAGATGAACAGCCATTTGATCTCCATCAAAGTCCGCATTGAAACCCTTACACACTAATGGGTGTAAAGAAATAGTACGCCCCTCTACTAAAGTGGGTTGAAAGGCCTGTATGCCTAATCTATGCAGGGTAGGTGCTCTATTTAACAGTACAGGATGTCCCCGCATAACTTCTTGAAGTATTTCCCATACAATGGGTTCTTTTTCCCAAATTTTCCTTTTAGCAATCCTTACATTAGAAGTGGCGCGTTTCGTGATTAAATCGCGAATTACAAATAGCTGAAAAAGCTTTATTGCTATCTCTAGAGGTAATCCACATTGATGTAATGAAAGCGAAGGACCCACAACAATGACAGAACGCCCCGAGTAATCGACCCGTTTCCCAAGCAGAGTCTCGCGAAACCTTCCCTCTTTACCTTCAATTACATCTGAAAGTGATTTGTATACTTTATTGTGACCATCCCTCGTCGGTTGCCCGCGGGACCCACTATCAAGAAGTGTATCCACGGCTTCTTGTACCAATTTTTCCTGGCACATTACTAAATCTGCTGGCGCTAATTCACTTCTTTTTAATAGATAGGCAAGATTGTTGTTCCGACGGATAACTCTCTTATAAAGTTCATTAATGTCTGAAGTCACTACTTTATCTCCAGACCTATAAACAATAGGTCTCAATTCGGGAGGAAGAACCGGTAATAAGCACAAAACCATCCATTCTGGTTCTACATTTGTTTGAATAAAATGTTTCGCCAATTGCATGCGTCTAATCAAAAAAACTTTTCTTATTCGTCTTTTTCTATCTTCCCACTCATCTCCACTATACCCCTCGTCTTCTAATTCCTTCCATTCGACCAAAGAATTCTCTATAATAATTCGCAAATCCAAATCTGCTAATTGTTCTCTAATAGCACCTGCTCCTGTCGCAATTTCCCGATTTCGAAATGTTGCAAAGCCTGGGGTAGAAAAAAAGGGAGAAATGCTGTGGTTACAGGATGCAATTTCCTCTTCGAATAAACCTCGTAATCGTAAAAAAGTGGGTTTTTTAGTGCTGGGCCTAGCAAAAGAGAAATCGCCGTATACTAGGCCCTCCAACTTCTTAAGAGGTTTATCTAAAAGATTCGCGATATAACTAGGAAGACCTTTCAAATACCACACATGAGTCACGGGACATGCGAGTTTGATGTATCCCATTTGATATCTTCGTATCCGAGAATCCACAAATTCGACCCCGCATTTTTGGCAAAATCTTTCGTCTTCGTTTTCAGCTCCGCTCGCTCGAGAATTGCCACAAGCGCAAATCCCGCTTTTTATGGGTCCAAAGATTCTTTCGCAAAACAATCCATCTTTTTCTGGTTTATCGGTTTTATAATGAAAAGTAGAGGGCCTTGTGACTTCGCCAACGACTTCTCCATTAGGTAGGTTTTTGTTAGCCCAAGCCTTTATTTGTTGAGGGGAAACGAGTCCAATTTGAAGTTGTTGATGTTTATATTGGTCAATCATAAAATAGAAATAAGAAAAGAATTTATATTTATTCCGATCAAACTTCCTCCCTATTAACCTGGAAGTTCTTTTCAGATACAAGGAAATGATTCAGTTCTAGAGCCAAAGATCGTAGTTCTCGAACGAGCACTCGAAAAGATTCTGGAGGATCCTCATGATTAGGTATTCTTTTTCCCCAGATCGTAGCATTAAGTATTTCTTGGCGAGCTATAAGATGGTCAGATTTATAAGTAAGTATCTCTTGTAAAATATGAGCAACACCAAATCCTTCTAAAGCCCAAACTTCCATTTCTCCTACTCGTTGTCCCCCTTGCTTGGCTCTTCCTCTAACCGGTTGTTGTGTAACAAGTGAGTAGGGCCCAGTAGAACGCCCATGAATTTTCTCATCAACTTGATGAATTAATTTTAAGATATAGGACTTCCCTATTAGAACAGGTTGCTCAAAGGGGTCGCCTGTTCTTCCATCAAATATTCTGCTTTTTCCCGGGTACTCGGGTTCAAATACCCATGGATTTTTTGTTTCTTTACTGGCTTCATATAATTCTGAAAACACAAGTTTTCTTGAAGCCTCTTGCTCATATCTCTCATCAAAGGGTGCTATTCTATAATGTTTCTTTAGCAGATCCCCCGCTAATCCGAGCGAGCTTTCAAATATTTGTCCCACATTCATTCGGGAGGGTACTCCTAAGGGATTGAAGACCATATCAACGGGTGTTCCATCTTGCAAATAGGGCATATCTTGCCTAGGCAAAATTTTGGAAATGATCCCTTTATTCCCATGTCTTCCGGCTACTTTATCCCCAACTTTGATTTCACGTTTCTGTAAAATATATACACGAACCATTATGTCGAGCGGGTCCCTTTGGATCCATTTCACATCGATAACGCGCCCTCTTCCACCTATAGGTAATTTCAGAGAAGTTTCTTTTGAAGTGGAAACCTCAAGGCCAAATATGGCCCGTAATAATCCAGCTTCCGCGATATAAGATGATTCGCTCGCTATCTGAGGCGTTAATTTACCTACTAAAATATCACCAGTTTCTACCCAGGATCCCAACCTAACAACTCCATTTCTGTCCAAATTGCGGAGTAAATGTTCTTCTAGATGTGGTATTTCTTTAGTGATTTTTTCAGCGGAGCCCTGGCTTGTCGTATCCGTCTGAATTTCATATTTCCGGATGTGAAAAGAGGTATAAATATCTTCATATACCAAACGTTCGCTAATTAGTACTGCGTCTTCAAAATTGTAACCTTCCCATGGCATATAAGCTACTAATACGTTTTTTCCTAAAGCAAGTTCGCCCCCAATTGTAGCAGCTCCTTCTGCTAAAATTTGTCCTTTTTTAATGGATTTACCCCGTGGAACCCGGGGTTTTTGGTGCATACAAGTATTTTTGTTAGAGCGACGGTGGTTAACTAAAGGAATACTTATAGTCTTCCCACTACTTGATAAAAGTATCTTATGACTATCAGTAGAAATGATCTTTCCCTCGCGTTCGGCTATAATGGAAACCCTCGAATCTAGAGCTGTTTGGCGTTCCAATCCAGTTCCAACAATGCATTTCTCGGACCGAGAAAGCGGAACTGCTTGGCGCTGCATATTAGAACTCATTAAAGCCCGATTCGCATCATTGTGCTCAATAAAAGGAATGAGAGAACCCCCAATAGAAAAATATTGGAAAGGAAAAATACTTCTAACATGAATCTGTTCCCATGCAATAGTCAAGAATTCTTGACGGTATCTAGCCGGAACAACCTGTTCTTCCTGAATACCTTGATTCAAGGACAAAGAATTTCCTGCTGCTATCATATAATATTCATCTCTATTTGGTGATAGATAAACCACCTGTCTCTCTTTTTTTTCTTTTGCTTTCTCAGCAGATATTTCATAAAACGGACTCTCTATGGATCCCCACAAGTGATCAATTCTCGCATGAATTGTTAAGGATCCAGTAAGTCCAACATTGATTCCTTCAGACGTGTCAATTGGACAAATACGCCCATAGTGACTCGGATGAATATCTCGGCTCCGAAAACTTGCGGTTCTCCCCGTCAACCCTCCAGGACCTAAACAACTCACTTTTCGCCCATGAACAGTTTGTGTCAATGGATTCGTTTGATCAAAAACTTGAGATAACGGGTATGTGCCAAAAAAGGTCTCATAAGTAGTTATTAATAAAATTGAAGTTGAAGTTGGAGTTACCAAAGTTTGGGGAGTCGGTTTCGATTGACGTATGAATACTCTACGAATAGTTTTTTGAACTGCATGTTGTAAACGACCAAGAGCCAATCCGAATTGATCTTGTAACAGATCCGCAACCGAACGAATACGTTTATTTTTCAAGTGATTCATATCGTCATCGTCAAGTATACCCGTTCCAAATTTCATTCCAATCAAATGATCCGTAGCGGCCAATACATCTCGTGGTAACAAGAATGTATTGTTCTGAGGAATATCAAGATTAAGTCTCCGATTCATATTTCGTCGACCAATCCTTCCTAATTCACATTTTTGTTGAAAAAATTTCTTTTGTAATTCCTCGCATAAGGACTCCGAAAATACCAGGTCCCCACCTACACAAGCAAATTGTTGATAAAACTCCAAAATAGCTTTTTCTTTTGACTCAATCCTCTTCTTCTCTTTAGCATTCGGGAAAGACAAGAAAATTTCAGGGTAGGAAACATTATCCAGAATTTCTCTTAGATTCGAACCCATAGCTGATGATAGAACTAGAATAGATATCTTTTGTTTTCTACTCACGCGAGCCCATATCCTTTCTTTTTTATCAATTGCTAATTCCGATCTCCCCCCCCAATCTGATATTATAGTGCCAGTGTAGATAGAAATTCCCTTATGATCTAATTCCGAGCGGTAGTAAATACCAGGACTTAGCAATATTTGATTGATCACAATTCGGTATATTCCATTTATAATAAAGGTTCCTAAGGAATTCATTATAGGAATGTTTCCGATAGAAATGGTTTGCTTTTGCACATCGAAACCAAAAATTAATCTCGCAGATACATATAATTCGGAAGAATAGGTGAGTGATTCATACACAGCATCTCTTTCTTTTATCGAGGGTTCTAGCAGTTGATATCCTTTCGCAAATAATTGAAATGCAATTTCGTGATCTGGATCTTTAATTGTTGGAAACTTGTCAAGTTCTTCTGCCAAGGCTTGATTAATGAACCTACAAAATCCCTCGAATTGGATCTGACTAAATCCGGGTATTGTGGACATTCCCTCGTTTCCATTCCGGAGCATCTTAATCTTAAGTTTCCTGTTTATCAAAGAAAAATTCCATTATCAGCTCACTCTTCATCAATCCCTATGGATCGATCTAGCAATCATGGAATCTATATTCTGTTTACTGAATCACATGAAATTCTAGGGAACTCCACATACGTATTTCATATATGTATTTCATACATATGAATAGAGACCATTTGGACGAAAGTTCGAGTTTGCCAGGGGTACAAATGAAATGAAAATGAATTGATAAAACATTCCTACAAAAAAAATTCTGCCACTTATACTTTATGTTATGATATTCTAATCAGATTGGATGGCAAAGATTTCTCATTTTATCTCCTTTCTATGAATGTAATAAAGCCGTAATATAATATACTAGAAAGTTTGACTTTACTTCGATTTAGAATAGCGTGCTTACTTTAATTTCTCAAAATAATTTGAGGGTTCTTTTTTATTTCGGATCGGAGTAGTATAATTGCTAGAAAATTCAGTATTTCATTGTGGAATTCTAAAATAAAGTAAGTCCCTTTTTTAAGTACATGCCAATCTAGTTATCCACCTCTCCCCATATCCATGCTTTTCTTTTATCGTAATTTCACTTGGGTACGCCAAGATAGTCAGGTTATACTCTATATCAGAGCAAATTTCCTTTTTTTATTCAAGATATTTAATTTAATACTTTGAAAAATTAAAGCATGATTCCCCATAGAGATATGTACATAAAGGGGATCTTTGGATAATAATGCTGTTCGGACCTAAAGTTTACCTATACACGGATTAAGCATAAAGCCATAATATTTTATTATGCCATTGAAGGGGGGGGAGATAATACCGATTTAAGAGTAGTTCACTACTGCAATAAAAAAAAGAGAATTCTAGTTAACGGTTCCAATTTATTCTGAATTTTGCAGCCTGTGAATAGAAATCCACTTTTTCTTCTTTTTTCATCTCAATAGAAAGAAATGGGAAGTTTTATTGTGTTAACAATGTATGTTTTAAGATAGAATCTATCGAGGAGAATAATAGAAACTGGATCAAAAAAAGCAGGAATAGATTTTTTGAAAAAGATTGGAAAAAAGTAAGTAGAATTATATTCAAAATAAAAGGGGCTTTTCGTAAGAAAACGTGGATGAATACTTGCTGTTTTCTAGATTTTTGATCGGATTTTTTGGCGGCATGGCCAAGCGGTAAGGCAGGGGACTGCAAATCCTTTATCCCCAGTTCAAATCTGGGTGCCGCCTGATCAATAAAATACTTAGGTTTTTTTTATAGTGCTGATCGAATTCGATAAATTTTTACTTCGCATAAGTTCGGGCAAGAGAGTAACTGGGCCTGCCGATACTGGGTTTAGAGAAACCATACCATAGTTCTATCCTCAAACTAGGGTTAGGGTTTGTTTTGACGGTAGTGGCCAAAATGGTTATCAATAGGGGTGAGGTAGTGTTTCCTTATTCTTTTATTATATGAATTTGAATTGGTTCTTAATTGAGATTCGATTTGATAATTTTAAAATACGAGGATAAGATGTCAGAAATCTTGGTATCCAAAGAAAGGTCCCTAAGGGGCATTCTTTTTTTTTTTCAATCTAAGATTCAAGAAGGGACTCCACGAAAGAATATCAAGACTTACTAATTATTATACATTTTTTTATCGTACATCTTATGTTACCTACATACACTAAAGTAAGGACTACTTAATTCTAACGAGAATCAGATTAAATAGGTCGATCAAAAATCAATTTAGGAGTTGTATTATGGATAAAATCTCTTCATTCTTTCATAGAATGATACAAAGCAAGGCTGCAGGGTTTAGGTCAAAAATAAACATTAGGTAAGGTAGGTATCCAATAAATATTTATCTATCGATAATTTTATGGTATATTCGGGCGTCCTTTGCTTAAAAAAAAAAAAAAGAGTAACAAAAGGAATAAAAAATCTTCCTATTCCCGCTTCTTCTATTCAGGACATCATTCCCGTACTCTTTCTTTTTTAAGGAAAAAAGGGCTATAGTATCTCGTATTTTTAATGCTCTCTAATTCTACCAGAATTCCTATAAGAATTTGTTAGGAGTAAATTCCTTGAACTGATTGATCCATGGCCTTAGGGCGGAATCCCTTTTTGACTCTGTACCCTTGATTCCACTATGATTATTGATCAATAGTAGAATAATCCCTTCATAGAAATAGGAGACATAATTTAGATGGATATAGTAAGTCTCGCTTGGGCTGCTTTAATGGTAGTCTTTACATTTTCTCTTTCACTAGTAGTATGGGGAAGGAGTGGACTCTAGGATACTACTAATTGATTAAGTAATCAAATTGTTGTATCAATTCTTTTCTTTAATGGATCATTTTGCATTAATCATTTTGTCAAACGTTATTCTTTAATCTTTTTCTTTAGTTTTGTTTCACTCCTGTAAGAAACTCTTGTATTGTAAGTTGTAATGTAAGAAAGAGCCATTATACCAATTCAGAATTTCTACTAGAAATGACGAATGGTTAAAAAAAGTTCTATACATAAGAAAATTAGACTTTCTTCCACGGAACTATTCACGGCATATCACACATTTTCCATTTCCTTTTACTTTTTACTATAGTCTATTCTTCATATTATTTTTCTTTCCTTCCATGGATTCTTTGGTCAAGAATTGTCTTAGATTTTTTTATTTTGACCTGATTGAAATTAAGTGGATGCAATGAAAAAAGAAATTGAATTAGACTACTTAACTATTTCAATCTACTAATCTATTCTATGTAGATTCAAAGATAATATAATAGAAAGAATCTAAAGTGTCGTAGAAAAAACTATATGTAGTTCTTTCTACCACACTTTAAGATTCCAACCAGATCCTTTCATTTAAGACTTGGATTTTTTTTATTTAATCCCTTTTTAATTTCTTCAATGATTAATTGGAATTCCAATTAATTATTTTGGCTGACTGTTTTTACATAAATAATAAGTAAAAAGAAGTAGGAACTAGAATGAACAGTGCAGTAGCAATAAATGCGAGAATATTGACTTCCATAACCTCTTTATTTTTATTTTCACAATAACTCGGGATGTAATCCCATGGAGAGGAAAAAGGGGTATCTTGTAAATTCAAGGGTAGGGCTTGCATTCTGATAATACTGAATCAATTCAATATTATGAATATCGGATCTATCAAATCAATTCATGGATGAGAGTTATATTTCACGGATGAGAGTTATATAGTATAACATAGGAAGATCCTCTATCCACACTAAGACCAAAATGGGTTTTTTGATTGGATTAGGAATTCCCTCTTTTTTAATCCTTTTCTACTTTTTCTTTTCTATATCTCTAACCCACGAGCTTTCTTAATCTTATACTTTCTTAATCTTATACAATTTCCCTTCCTTTTTCTTATAGTTATACATACAATTATGTATGTATTATATGACCAACTTTCACTTTCTATGGGTCACATAGACATCCAAATAAGCAGTAGAAGTGAGATGGGGAAAAGAGGTCTGAAATAAAAAGGGAATACGATTTATGTATGGATTCCGGTAAAATACCGGTACTCTATTCCATAAGAGTGGAATAGGAAATTAAGATGAGGATGGTATCATCATAAAGAAAGATAGAGTAATATAATATCCTAAATTCTACTAATCCACATATCGTATGTGTGTCTTTCTTTATCGATTGGGAGTAGTGAAAAAAAAATTCCTATATGCCCTCCCTCCCTCTTTAATGAGAGATGCAAAATAAAAAAGTGAAGTAAGGGTGCCCTGTGGGTATTTGATCTTGCTCCCTGCCCCTTTTTTTCATGGAAAAAGGAAATATCAATTTCTCCATTCATTGAACCCTAGTTCGGGACTGACGGGGCTCGAACCCGCAGCTTCCGCCTTGACAGGGCGGTGCTCTGACCAATTGAACTACAATCCCCGCGGGGTGTATGGCATACCCATTCTTAAATAGAACCATAAGAAGATTCGATTCGTCTTTCGTACTCTAAGAAATAGACGAATCATATACTACATACCCACATATTATATTATACGTGGGTATAGTGAGAGTGACATAACTAGTATGTCGTGATTTTTTATCACTAAAAATGGATAATAATCCAGCCTTCAATAAGAAAAACTCTTTTGTTTGTAAGAAAGGAATGAGAGAGATATGGATTAGAAAAAAAATTTCCCTTTTTTCTTTATCTTTTATTTCTATAGATCAGACATTTTATTTTATGGAAGAAAAACAAAAGGATTTAGTTCATACTCACGAAGCCCTAGATTTTTGGTTTGGGCCGAGCTGGATTTGAACCAGCGTAGACATTGTCAACGAATTTACAGTCCGTCCCCATTAACCACTCGGGCATCGACCCAGGAAGAAT